>NC_133499.1:6197878-6209467 GCF_025370935.1 Choristoneura fumiferana
GGCGATAGGTCAAAACCACTAGGCTACCACGGTTATTATTTCATGCGATATTTTGGGAAGAGTACGTACGTTATGCCAAAACGATACAATTGACTATATAATACTTGGTAGTTAATATGAACATGACTAAGTAAAAAGACTTACACACACTACACGAATGACTAAGTAAAGTGAAAAAAAAAATTAACTGTAAAATTGCTATAACTTTTTTTTGGCAAATGATTTTTTGCCAAATGATAATTTGAGTAAAATATTTTGGAAACTTTGGGAAAAGTTTTTTGCCCATACATAGTAATCCCCCGTTTGTTATTAAGATCTTCAATCAAATCTTGCAGTTGAATTCGACCAACTTCCAGTAGTCGGATTACTTAAAATTTAGCATACGTATGTAAATAAATAAATAAATTGCGTTATAATACAATAATCTGATAGTGACATCCTGGTGGTCCGGCCAGGATCGTCTCCACAGGACAAAACTCTTCAACGGTTAATGCCATGGACTTGAAATTTGATATACAAATGTAGTTTGGGTGACAATGCAAGTAAAGTCGACAAAAAGTAAAAAAAGCAAAAAAATCTTGTATTTAAAAATACATTTTTTTACCAAAAACTTGTTAATGGGTAAAGGTGGCCAGTAATTGCGATTTACCCTATGAACTCACCGATGTCATCTGATTCTCGACTTCTGCCGTCTGCCGCATGCCGTACTGGCACATGCCGACCAAACCGATCACCTGCGTTATGGCCAGACCAACGTTGCCACCGATCGTGTCTGAAAAAAAAAACAGTAGATTGTACAACGAGAGCATAAAACGAGCCATTTCACCCGAGACGTTCATATAGCCACCCTCTCCGTCACGTCGAGGGGAAAATAGGTTTTAATGCTAGAGTTTTACACTATGCTTTTCACTCCGATTGAGAGGATATGAAATAGCAACAGTGGAAACAATTGTTCACTTACTAGGTACCTTTAATTTTTCATGCATTGCTATATTATAATTATTAATATTTAGTTTTATTGATTTATTTTGATTGATTTAATCAATTTGTTAGTTTTACATAAAATAAAAATTATTAAATACAATACATAGAAACTTTTTTGTTTGTGGTTGTTGGCACCTTTTTTTTATGCACTACAGCGATTTACTTTATGCACTAGAGCGTAAAAAGTGATTTTATGGCGCCTATTATCCAGCATGAAAACGCACTGAACACATCCGATCACAATACGAGTAAAGTAACGAATGTCGATCGAATACGAAAAACATCAATGACGTTGTGTGATATCTGTAGGGCTTTTAAAAAATTCGCAAATCGAAGCTCGCATCGCATTGTCCATCCCACTCTCGCATGAAATAATATTAAATACCGACTTTACGAGCATGAGAAGTGAACAAGTTTTTTTTTAAACCTATACGGTGTTCTACTGGTTGGCTTCGGAAATAAAAAAAATAGTTTTTTTTAAAGTCAATTAGGAAAATCAAAAACGATTAGATAATTTCATAGAACAGATACCCAACCCTCTACCTTTTCAGGTGTACCAACAACAACACACAAGCAAATATGCCTTTCTAGGTCTAATTTTGAATTTAAAAACCTTTGTAACTCTGTTCTATGTAAAGGTAACTTAGAAATTGTTTTTCCGTTCGATAAAATGAAATGTCAAGCTTAAAGCTATAAATTAAATTAAAAAAAAACAGCCAAATATCGTAATGCACGAGTATTGTATTGTTATTATTACCTTCACTGGCGAAGAAGAAGAAGCTAAACGTGACGCACGCCAGATAGAGGCAGCAGATCATGTCCATCCAAAAGCCGAACGCTCGGTTCGTGTTCAGCACCAAAGTCCACGCTGAGCTGTGGAGATCCTGGGGGCAAATACTGGCCACATCATTTTAAAAGTAAAATTTAGAGCGATTGAGTTAATGAGGCCGTGGTGGCCGAGTGGTTTGACCTATGGCCTCTCACGCAGAGGGTTGTGGGTTCAACCCATGGCTCGCACCTCTGGGTTTTTCGAAATTCATGTGCGGATTTACATTTGAAATTTACGAGCTTTGCGGTGAAGGAAAACATCGTGAGGAAACCTGCACGAACCTGCGAAGCAATGCAATGGTGCGGGTGAAGTTCCCAATCCGCACTGGGCTCGCGTGGGAACTATGGCCCAAGCCGTCTTGTTCTGAGAGGAGGCCTGTGCCCAGCAGTGGGACGTATATAGGCTGGGATGAGTTAATGAACGAATGAATGAATTAGTGAATAAAATAATGAACGAGTAGGTATCAGTTTTATTTGAATTTTATAATGAATGAATGAATGAATGAATGAGTGAACGAAAGAATAAAAATTTTGTTTGTCAATTACAAAAACAAGCTAGAACCGTTTAAAAGTATACATTCAACAAACGAATGAATGAATGAGTAAACGAAAGAATAAAAGTTTTGTTTGTCAATAACAAAAACAAGCTAGAACCGTTAAAAAGTATACATTCAACAAACGAATGAATGAATGAGTGAACGAAAGAATAAAAATGTTATTTGTCAAATACCAAAACTAAGCTAAATAAGAAATGAAATAACAAACTGAAATATTAGATGCACAGAAAAAAAACAGAAAAATAAGGACCATCACTGGAATCGACCCAGGTCCTCGGTAATCCGTACGCGTGCTATACCGCTCACCACTGATTGCGTCATCACTGATGGTATTTACCGCTACACCACTGATGGTCATCACTGATTGGTACCATCAGTGATGTAGCGGTATAGCACGCGGTACGGGATTTACGAGGACCTGGGTTTCGTTCCCACGTGATGGTCTTATTTTTCTGTTTTTTCTGTGCATCTATATTTCAGGTTTTGTATTTCAATTTCGGTTTACGGATGACCGTAAAGTAAAAATATTGGAATTGAATAAAAAATACAAAAGATTCCAAAAAAACCAATCTTAAGCTAAATAAGTTTTAAAAAGTATAAATTAATGAGCCAATGAGTGACTAAAGAATAAAAGTTGTATGTAGGAATGAGTGATATGCTGAATGACTGATTGAATGTGATGATCGAATGAGGGAGATGGAGTGAATGAGTGTCGAGGAGAAAGACGTAAGACGTGTGCGCGAAAGGACGTGTTTGATTTGGTTATTTTAATTAAGATTGTGTTTCTTTTGAGTTTTTATTGAATTATATTTTATCTCGCCAACTAAGGTGTTTTCTTAAAGTAAAACTCTACAGTTTTTGGGGGCTCGACCGAGATCACAGCGATCCAACTGGATTTTTTCAGACGACGACGTGTTCATAGAACAAAAGACGACGACGACGGCTCACGTCAAACGAAAAATCCAGACGACGAAAATACGATTTAAATACAAGTTGTGACGAGAAAATGCCTAAAGAAACAAGACGTAACAGTCGGCGAGTAGACTTTGAAGATTATTTTGAAGAAGCGATGTCATCATCACGAGGGGCGGTGCCATGTTACATCTGTCAGAGGAACTGGTTCCAAAGTTCTCCGGCCAGGATAAGGCGTATCCTGCGACCAAGTGGATCCAAGACGTGGAAGACAATGCCGAGGTGTTTGGATGGACGCCAGTACAGCAGTTACTCATGGCAAGGCGGTCGTTGACAGGTACTGCGGCACTATGGTTACGCGCTGAGAGGATGTACAAGACGTGGGATGAGTTAAAAGCTAGTCTTTTAAAAGAATTCCCTGATACCATTGACAGCAAGACTATCCACGAAATGATGAGTTCACGAGTGAAGAAGTCTGACGAATCGTGCATCGACTATATGCTCATCATGAAAGAACTGGGTAAACGTGGGAAGATGCCCGATTATGTCGCGATCAAATATATTATCGACGGTATAAGAGACGACCCAATGAAGAAAATGATGTTATATGGAGTGACAACATATTCTGAGTTAAAAGAAAAATTCAAAATTTACGAGACGATTAAAGAAGATTTGAAAACTAAGAAGACCCCAAATTTGCCTAACCAAGAATTTAGAAACAAGCCGAAAAGTAAGTGTTACAGTTGCGGAGAGAATAACCACATGTCCAATGAGTGCCCGCACAAGCCTAAAGGACTAAAATGTTTCCGGTGCAATGAATTTGGTCACATTTCATCACAATGTACATCGACGGCAGGTACAAGTAAAAGTCACCAAAGGCAAAATGGCGGATCAGCGGCGAGTCACATGTGTGTTCAAAAGAATTCGAATACAACGGGAAATAACAACATTCCGAACGGGAACAAGAGCGAACGACAGAACGAGACTGAGACTTCATTCGGTTCGGTCAAGATGGCGGCAATGACGGCGCCACAGGAGACGACTGTAGCGAATGACATGAGTGACAACAACAATGTCAACGATGATGGCGGACGGCCGACGTATAATCGTAAACCGATGAAAGAAATTATTTTATTTGGAAAAAGTATTAGTGCATTGATAGACTCAGGAAGTGACATAATTAATTTCGATTGACTGTTTACAAGCTTTGAACGCGCCAAAATATGAACAGAGCGTGATTTCTTTGAGTGGACTTGGTTCGACGCGTGTTTATTCGTTAGGTTTTATCAAAACAAACATTTTTATAGATGAACAATGTTTCGAAGACGTAGTTTTACATATTGTGCCTAGGAATGTGATGCCGTTTTCTGTAATTTTAGGCCAAGATTTTTTAAAGAATGTAACGTTTGTTATGGAAGGCAGTCGAGTACTTTTATTAAAGTCTAGTAATGATTGGTACCGTAACTTTATGTGTAGTTTTTGTGTTTCCGATGTTATAGGTTACATGAAGGATCCAGAGTTACAAGAGGAGGTAAGACAAGTTGTTGAGACGTATCGGCCTAACAAGACGAAAGAGGCTCCAGTTCAGTTGCGCATTACATTGAAGGATGACGTCCCGGTTGCGCAACGACCACGACGGCTGGCTTGGCCGAGCAACAAGAGGTTGAGCGTCAGGTGAAACAATGGCTAGAAGACGGGGTGGTTCGGGTAAGTTATTCCGAGTACGCTAGCCCATTGGTGCTTGTCAAGAAGAAGGATGGTAGCACTAGAATTTGTGTTGATTATCGACAGATAAACAAAAAGATGGTGAAAGACGAATATCCGTTGCCAGTCATAGGAGATCATATTGATAAGCTGGCAAAGGGAAGGGTGTTTAGTACAATTGATTTGAAGAATGGGTATTTTCATTTGACAGTTCACGAAGACTCTGTCAAATATACTGCGTTTGTGACACATAACGGGCAATACGAATTTTTAAAGGCTCCGTTTGGTTTATCGGTATGTCCAAAGGTGTTCACAAGATTTATTAATGCGATTTTCAGAGATTTGATTGAGATGGGAATTGTTCTGATTTTTATTGATGACGTCATTATAATTGCAGAGGACGAGACACAAGCCGTTGAACGACTTAAGTTAGTACTAGTAAGAGCATCTCAGTATGGACTCGAGATTAACTGGAAGAAGGCGCAACTGATCCAAAGGAAGGTGGAGTACCTTGGTCATGTTGTGGAGGACGGAACTGTGCAACCAACACCAGAAAAGATAGATGCTGTGGTAAGATTTCCTCAACCTACTAACGTGAAGCAGTTACATGGATTTGTTGGTTTAGCATCGTACTTCAGGAAGTTTATCCAAAACTTTGCTCTTATTGCACGACCTTTAACAGAATTGCTTAAGAAAGATGTTGATTTTACATTTGGTGAACCTCAGAAAGCAGCGTTTAACATGTTGAAGAAGGAACTGATAAGTAAGCCTGTATTAAGAATTTTTGACCCATGTTTGTACACAGAATTGCACACGGATGCATCGATGTACGCAGTAGCTGCTATTTTACTTCAACGATGTCCAGATGACAACCATATGCACCCAGTGTATTATATGAGCAGGAAGACTAATGACGCAGAACAGAAGTACACGAGTTACGAGCTTGAGGCTTTAGCAATAATTGAAGGAGTGAAGAAATTTAGACATTATTTATACGGACTAAAATTTAAATTATTACTGATTGCCAGGCTTTTGAGATGACGCTGAGGAAAAAAGATTTAACTACCCGAGTAGCTCGATGGGTATTAGTACTACAGGAGTACGACTATGAAATAGTACATCGTACAGGATCGCAGATGAAACATGTTGATGCTTTGAGTAGATATGTCGGAGTAGTTACCAGAGAATTCCATGAGCAGATCAAGAAAGCTCAAGAACTAGATTGTGGCTTAAGGGCGATTCGAGAAATTTTGAAAGAAAAACCATACATGGATTACTGTATGCAGAATGATATACTCTACAAAGGACTGCAATTAGTCATTCCACAGGGAATGGAAGGTGATATCATAAAAAGAGTACATGAGAATGGACATTTTGAAAAAAGAAGATGGTGGAGTTAATTAGTAGAGATTATCACATACAAGATTTACATAAGAAGATAGACGAGTTTATGGTCACATGCATTCCATGTCTGCTGGCGACTAAGAAGAGTGGAAAACAAGAAGGTTTTCTTCATTGCATTGATAAGGGCAGTATTCCATTGCACACACTACATTGCGATCATATTGGACCTTTATCTGAAACAAAGAAGCAGTATAACTATATACTTACGATTGTTGACGCATTCACGAAGTTTGTTTGGGTATTCCCAACTAAGAGTACAACGGCGAAAGAGACATTGGACAAGCTAAGGATACATCAACAGGCTTTTGGTAATCCTTATAGACTTATTACAGATCGAGGAGCTGCGTTTACGAGCAACGAGTTTAAGGAATATTGTCAGACGGAGAATATTCAACATACGCTTATTACGACTGGAATTCCAAGAGGAAACGGACAAGTTGAAAGAATCCATCGCATTTTGGTATCAGTATTGACGAAGCTGTGCATTTCAGATCCAGGACTGTGGTATAAGCATGTTGCGAGACTGCAGACAGCTCTTAATAGCACGTATCAAAGAAGTATCGATACGACACCATTTGAACTGATGTTTGGAACGAAAATGCGAACAAAGGAAGATATTGAAATATACGATATGTTATTGCAAGAGGAACGAGATGCTTATATCTGTAACCGAGAGCAGCTACGATGTTCAGCGAAGGCGCAGATATTGAAGGTGCAAGAAGAAAATAGACGTAACTACAATAAACGACGCAAAGTTAGCACATTGTATCATGTTGGAGATCGTGTGGCTATCATGAGGACGCAGTTTGGTACATGTTTGAAATTGAAACCTAAATTTCTGGGACCCTACCGCGTGACAGCCGTGACGGGCAAGGACCGGTACGACGTAGAGAAGGCAGACAGTTCGACAGAAGGACCCACTCGTACTTCTACGTCAGCTGATTACATGAAGCCGTGGCCTAGGGGTCAATGAACTGCGGGTCAGTCAAAAGACGTTATGCTGCACTGCATAAGGTAGAGTTTTTATTTCTTATGTTTTTCGGTTTCACGAAAAGTATTCGACTGACTGCCCCACAAACGAATTTTTTTTTTTTTTGATTGATGAGTTGAGATGTTTATGATGAGATGTCTACTTAGGTGTTACTGTTAAGAGTTTGTTTTATTATTTAGATGGATGACGGTTTAGTTTTGTTTTCAGTATAGGTAAGTTTGTTTAAAGATGTTTTGCATTGTGTAACTTTAGGTACGGTGTGCCCGAGGACAGGCACAAGCAGGAAGGCCGAGCTGTAGGAATGAGTGATATGCTGAATGACTGATTGAATGTGATGATCGAATGAGGGAGATGGAGTGAATGAGTGTCGAGGAGAAAGACGTAAGACGTGTGTGCGAAAGGACGTGTTGATTGGTTATTTTAATTAAGATTGTGTTTCTTTGAGTTTTATTGAATTATATTTTATCTCGCCAACTAAGGTGTTTTCTTAAAGTAAAACTCTACATTGTATTTGTCAATGACAAAACCAAGTTGGACTATACTTGGTTTGGATAGGTAAGTAAACAAAACAACGTCTTAAGCATTGAAATTCCCCCATTAAACTATCTAAACATTTACATTTCTATATTGAAATAAACTAGTCTAGTTTTTATTACAATGATAGATAAATAAAATATTTAAAATCTTTGAATGTGCTGTGGTGTTGGGCGTTAAGGAAACGTGTAGCTCGGTTCAGAGTAGTTATTAATGGGAGCTTAAGCTTAAGAGTTCATACATATACTAATTTATTAAATGCGAAAGAGTGTGTGTTTGATTATATGTATGTTTGTCCGTCTCTCACGTCGAAACGGAGCGACGGATCGACGTGATTTTTGGCATAGAGATAGTTTATAGGCTACTTTTTATCTCGAAGAATGCACAGTTCCCGAGCAGAAGGCGAAACCGCGGGCAAAAGCTAGTTATATATAAAGGGATGGAGTGGAAGTGTGTGAGTGCACACTACAGTACCAAGTTTGGCAGCTGGCTTGTTTACATTTAGTTAAACACCTATCCAAACCAAGTATAGTTATGGCATATAGGTACTACCGATCACCGAAGTTACGTACAACGGCCAAACGACGTCGTTTTTCAACGTCGACATAAAGACAGTCCACGATAAAATCCGGGCATGCCTGATCTGGTGTATCTTTGTCATGGATGCTAATTTTCAAGCAGCACTTTTTGGAGTTCCAGAAGCCAAAATTGCAAAAATGGAACCCCTATAGTTTCGCCATGTCTGTCTGTCTGTCTGTCCGTCCTCCGTATGTCACAGGCATTTTACTGCGAAAACTACAAGGTGTATATCAATGAAATTTGGAGTACAGATGTCTTGTCAAGCCGCTATTTAGTTTTGTAGTTAAGAGCGTTTATTCCTGCTGAGCTGGCAACGTTGCATTTTTGTTATTTTCTCGATTATTCCATAAAAATTGAATGAAAATTAATAATGTCGTCTGATAGAACAACAATGTCTGTCCGTCCGTCCGCGGCTTTGCTAGAAAGCTGTAATTTTGCAACGAATATGTATTATGTATTATTATGTATGTATGTATTAAATTTCCTTCCTCCTTCCTCCTCTTAGAGAGGCTCAAAGTCACGCAACGAGCTATGGAGAGAGCTATGCTTGGAGTTTCTTTGCGCGATAGAATTCGGAATACGGAAATTCGTCGAAGAACTAAAGTCACTGACATAGCTGGAAAAATATGCAAATTGAAGGGCAATGGGCAGGCCACATCGCTCGAAGAATAGATAACCGTTGGGGGAGAAAAGTCTCTCGAGTGGCGACCACGAACCGGAAGACGAAGCGTTGGCAGGCCTCCCACCAGGTGGACTGACGACATCGTGAGAGTAGCGGGAAACCGGTGGATGCAAGTGGCGAGTTGTCGTTCATTGTGGCGTTCTAAGGGGGAGGCCTTTGTCCAGCAGTGGACGTCTTCGGGCTGATGATGATGATGATTAAATTTAATTTACTTACGCTTATGGCATACACACCTGTAGTTTGTCGAACTCCCGCGCAATGATGACGGGCGCGGCGCGCGTCGACCGTATAGTTGTTAGACCAGACACCGTGGCCGTCGCGTGGTTTAAAGACTGGCTGCGTGCTGCAAAGGATATAGTTAAACTAGAGTTTACCCACGGCTTCGCACGCGTTAACTATTCGATCTGGTAGTTAGATGGAATTGAAATTCCGGGATTTCACAAAATTCCCCTGGTAATTTCCATAAATTTATATCGTGGTGTTCATGGAGGCTGTGTTAAGAACAACTGTCCAAAATAACAAGACTCCAAACCCAGCGAATGAAATTTCAAGATTTTATCCACCCACATACTTACCCATGATAATATCGGGCTAAAAAGTGGCCTATGTTTTATTCCAGAGGCCCAGCAATATACCAAATTTCATGACTTTAAGCCGAGCGGTTGTTATTTCGAGATTTTATCCCTATCTCGTAGGAATATCGAGATAAAAAGTAGGTTATAAACTAACTTTTTGCATATACTGGGTGATTCCGGGTTTATCGGCAGGAGTGAAAGGGGTGATGGGGAGATTCACACTGAGCAACTTTTACTATGGGACCAGCCCGAAATCGCGAAAAAAAAACATCTAATCAAGAGATAATTGATCGCTAACTATCCGAAATGTATGGAATAGCAGTTTTTTTTTGCCATTTCGTGGCTGGTCCCATAGTAAAAGTTGCTCAGTGTGAATCTCCCCATCACCCCTTTCACTCCGGCTCATGACCCCGGAATCACCCTGTATATGTAATAGTACCACGTGTTGCTTGTAAAGAAAAAATAAAATCAACCGGAAGATTCTTTGGAGCTAAGTTTACACAAATCATTATAGCAAGGAACAGGAGCTCCGCCGGGCGGAGCGTCGACTCACCTATGGCCTCGATCCTCTTGAGCTCCCGACTGGTGCTGAGGAACAGGCCCCGCATCAGGAACAGGAGGCACGCGACGAAGGCAGTGGGCAGGAGGAGCCACCAGTTCACCAAACATACCACTATGAGAATGGATACTACCTCCAGGAAGAACTGTGGACAAACATAACAATACACTCACCATCATCATCATCATCCCAGCCTATACACGTCCCACTGCTGGGCACAGGCCTTCTCTCAGAATGAGAGGGCTTGGGCCGTAGTTCCCACGCGGGCCCACTGCGGATTGGGAACTTCACACACACCATTGAATACGGTATTTGACAACTCCTGAATTTGCCATATCTTAATATTATTATGAAAATATAGATATACAGACAATGTTTAGCGAAGAGAAAACTTAAATCGGTTGAAAATTGGATTTATAGTGATTTTTTGAAAAATCTATACACCTGTCTCTTTTTCAAACGCTTTTCTCTATGCAGCAAGTATGGCGCTACTGGCGTATGACGTCACATGCCAGTATGTCTTTCTCTGTCTAATCTTGAATTTCAAACGTTTATAACTTTGTTATTTGTAAAGGTACCTTAAGAATTGTTTCTCTATTCGATAACAGGCATTGTGTAGTTTTAATTTATAAAACATATACAAAACAGTCAAATACCGTATTGCTTCCTTCATTTTTTTTTCACCGTAAAGCTCGTGGTATATTTCAAATGTAATTTCGCAATTTGGAAAAACTCAAGAGGTGCGAGCCGGGGTTTGAAACCAACGGATCCTCTGCTTGAGAGGCCATAGGTCGGACCACTCGGCCACACGGCTCGGAAAAATTACAATGCGATACAAATATTATACAGTCATACTACCAAAAGATCGATACGGTTCCAAGTTTAAAAAATATGTATACGCGTCTTTATTGACTGAAGATAATTTTGGGTCTTGGATGTTTAATATGTATTAAGTACGTATTTGTGCTCAATAAACTTTTTTACCGACACTAATCTGTCCGCGACATTTTCAAACAATTGCAGATTTTTGTAAGCAATAATGTTTTTTTCTGTAAATTTAATAGATGGTGTACATGAATACATGCCATCCTACGTAAGTTCAAACCATTAAAACCGTGAAATATTCTTGTTGGAAGTACGATTTTTTTGGTAACGCCAGAGACAATTTTGGTTAACGCAGGAGACGGCCAAAGTGTCGGTAAAATTGTTGATTGGCCCATTATCTATATAAGTATGTTTATCCGTTGCCTAGTAACCATAGTACAGCTTTGCTTAGTTTG
>NC_133499.1:6209567-6237477 GCF_025370935.1 Choristoneura fumiferana
TCACCCAGCGTGATTTTATCACACAAATCAATCGTCTTCGTTTTTGGCCATACTAAGACACTGCACATCTGACCAGACTTGGAATTGTACATTAATAATAATGCAACAACTGCGGAGGTATCGGCGATATAGACCATTTGATTTTTTCCTGTCCGGCATACTCTTTGGATAGTTAATCCTGGCTAGTGAAGTTAAAGTGTATCATCAGCTAACGACCCCTCCGCCGCCTCAGTGAATTGTTAAAAAATGTGGACTGTTTTATACCAATCTTTAAATATATTAAATACTTTCAAAGAACTTTGACATTACAGTGAAATGTGAAACATACTCTGATGCTCCGATTAACGATTAGTACCTCTGATGTGAAAATAAAAAGTTGTGAAGTGAATGACTTACGTGACGTGAGTTTAATAAATGGTGTTACAATAAAGAAATAACTGATATGACACAAGAAAATAAAGACTTGGCTTAAAGGTCTAGTAACAGGCCATAAAATTACAAAAAAAAAAAAAAAAATCTTGCTTCAGCTCCGACTCTGTGAATTGTGTGTTTCAAAATTAAATTTATTTTAATTATAAAAAGGCCTTTTCCTGGACATAAAATCAGTGCACAACAAACTAAACCTGCTCTACATAATGGTCCTTCGATAGTGATAAAACAAAACCAGTGAAAAGTGCTCGAAAAAACCAATTACCAATTCAGAGTTTTCATACGGAGCTGCGATACAAGGGCAGCCATCTTGTCGATCATCACGCGATCGCCGCCAAGATTCTCGGCCGTGGTGACCCGACGAGCAAGCACGATCCTGTCAGTGGGCAAAAGGAAGCGCAATATCGTACTCTCAAATACGACGCGGAAGTACGCAAGCCATCCCGCTTTCAATACATAGGTGCGAGCAGTGCAACAGAGACGCCGCGCCTCGAAACTTAATACGACGCAAGCCATCCCGCTTTCAATACCTAGGTGCGAGCAGTACAGCAACACCAGCAGACGCCGCGCCACGGGAGCACACGTCGCAAGCCATCTCGCTTTCAAGCTATAAGCGCAAGCAGGACAGCAGGCACGCTGCATCGAAGCCGAAACCTGCGCGCGCAACCAAGAAAGAACGACGACCGACCGACGCAAGCGACGACATTTTGTTTTGTCATTGTTCGTTCATCCTCGTTACGTTATATTACTTCTATTTTCAGTTTTTAGTTATAAAACGTATCGTTGCGAAAAGTGTAGTCGTAATTTGTTATTGTTAGAATGGAAAACCAAGAAAGTCTTATTAAACAACTTAAGGCGTCCCGGGGATACGCCAAGGCGTCCATGACGCGCTTGTATAGTTTTGTTTTAAATGCGGAAGATGTAAAACTCACAGACCTTTCAATATTGCAAGCAAAACGGTCTCGCTTAGTGGAATTATTTAAAGAGTACGAGAGCTACAACAAACAGATCCTCGCTCTCGATGAGAAGGATCCCGAAGATGTGGCCGAGATCGAAGGCAAGTACTTCAAAATTTTGACTGTCCTCAACGACGCGGTTATGGAAAAGTCCTCCCCTAATACGAGTACATCTACTTGCGCATTTAAGACAAAATTACCTACGATCCAAATTAATACTTTCACGGGGAAATATAGTGAGTACATGCCATTCATTAATCTGTTCAAAGCAATTATACATAACGATAGATCCATAGATAATGTACAAAAATTGTATTACTTGAGGTCATTCTTACAAAAAGAACCTTTAGATTTGATCAAAAATCTCCCGTTCAATTCTGAAAGCTACGACGAAGCACTGAATTTACTCAATAGTAGGTATAATCACACCTCTAAAATCATAAATGAACATATTAATTCACTCCTTGATTTGAATGCCATTTATAAATCAACACCAAGTAATATCAGGGAGTTTGTATCCCAAGTAAAGCAGTGTTTAGCCTCACTAAAAAACCTAAATGTCAAAACTGAAACCTGGGACCCTATTATATTGGCTATTTTATATCGTAAACTAGACTCGTACACCTCACGGGCATATCAGCTCGAGCGAAGCGATGCTGCCGATCCTACAATCGAAGACTTCCTGCTGTACCTGGAGCGGAGAGCCTTGGCATTGGAAAATGTTGAGCCGATGACGTCGGGCAAAACTCACCACCGGGCAGCAGTGGTAAATGTAGCTGCAGCATCGGAGTTCAAGTCCTGCAAACACTGTAAGTCTAATCATAGATTATTTGAATGCAATAAATTTAAACTTCTGCCTTGTGATGAAAGAATTAAAATTTGTAAAGAAAATAACTTATGCAATACTTGTTTGAACAATCACCAAGGCAAATGCAGATTTCATTTCCGGTGCAACATTTGCAAACAAGCTCACAATACTTTGCTTCATCCGGAGGTATCACAGCCTGTCTCTTTACTTTCAAATACAGATTGTGACAAAATTTTAATACCGACTGTCAAAGTCAAACTTTTTAGCCAGACCGGTCAGGAGGTCCATGTAAAAGCTATACTGGACTCTGCATCGCAAGTGTCTCTGGTAACAAATAAATTGATTGATGTCCTAGGGCTCAGCCCGAAGACCGAAAATACTACAATTATAGGGGTCAGCAACACAAATAATGCTGCGAGGTATTCAATTCCCCTCAAAATATTTTCACTGGCTTCACCATACAAGGTGACAATTAATTGCCATGTGCTTGAAAAAATTACCTGTAAACTCCCACAATTCAAGGTCGACCTGGAGGCTTTAAATATTCCTTCAGATTTGAAGCTGGCTGATGCAGAATTTCACATTCCATCGGAGATAAACATGCTCATAGGTGCCGACATATTTTTCAGACACTGCTGCCAGATCAGCCAGCGCCTCAGCGCCCGCCGCGGCAGGCTGCTGAGCAACACGCGCCGGGGCAGCAGCACCAGCACCAGCATACGCAACCACGCTTCGTTAACACTAAATTCGGCCACATCATAGCAGGAGCTTTACCTAGGCAAACCAACTCCAAAACAAGTAAGGTGTCGCTTTTATGTCTCGACTGCAATTCCGACCTTAATGAAAATTTAAAAAAGTTTTGGAAAACCGAAAGCATTCCTGAAGTTTTTAATGAAAGCATTCCGGAGCATGAATTATGTGAGAACATTTTTCAAAAAACTACTTTACTAAAGGACAACCAGTTTCAGGTCGATTTACCTTTAAAATTGCCTTTAGACGAAATTAATAATGCTCTCGGCAACTCTTTTGACTATGCATACTATAGGTTTCTTAGCCTCGAAAGGAAATTGCATAAGAGTCCATATTTGCTTTCCGAATATGAAAAGTTCATTAATGAATACATTGAATTAGGACATGGGCATTATATTGACTTCAGTTCCTTAGATTTGAAAAACGATCCTTTATATTTCATGCCGCACCATGCTGTAATAAATGAAAACAGCAAGAGCACGAAGACCCGCGTTGTCTTTGATGCCTCTATGCAGACTGACAAAAAGATATCATTAAATGACCTTTTACTGAATGGGCCTCTTGTCCAAAAGGAACTGTTTGATATAATGCTCCTGTTCCGCTTAGGTGAATTTACATTCTCCACTGATATACGCCGAATGTTCAGATGCGTAAATATAAATCCGCAGCATGCTTGCCTGCAAAACATTCTATGGAGGTGTAATGTAAATGAACCTATACAATGTATACAGCTAGATACCGTTACCTACGGTCAAAAAAGCTCGAGTTTCCTAGCAACGCGTTGTCTGCATGAACTAGCTGTTAATTATGAAAATGAGTTTCCTTTGGCTTCATACATTTTAAAAAATTGCACTTACGTTGACGATGCCTGCTTTTCGCACTCCGATTTGAATATAGTTGCGGAAGCCAAGCGGCAATTATGTGAACTATTAAGCAGAGGAAATTTTTATACTCATAAATGGGCTTCAAATAATTCTCAAATATTAGAGGGAATTTCCCCAGACAAACAACAATTTGACGATTTAGATTTTCAAAAAAATGATTTATTTATGAAAACATTAGGATTGACACTTAATGTCAGTAAAGATTGTTTTGTGTTCTCTTGCCCAGAACCGTTTAACCAAGAATATCCTACTAAAAGGCAAATACTAAGTTACATATCTAAATTTTACGATCCTCTTGGATTTATGTCGCCTGTTTTAGTCAAAGCAAAATCCTTTATGCAAAAACTTTGGTCAGAAAAAATTGACTGGAACGAAGTTCCATCTGATCCATTGCGACTCGAATGGCTTTCATTTGTACAAAAATTAACAGATATGAAACCTATAACTATAAACAGAAACATAAAAGTTCCCAACAACGCTAGTGTGGTGCAATTGATAGGTTTTGCTGACGCTTCGAGCACGATTGGTTATGGCTGTGCTGTATATCTTCGAGTGGTTGACGACTCTGGTAACGCTTCACTTACCTTACTATGCTCTAAGTCACGAATCAACCCTCGCAATCAAGATACTATCACTATACCGCGCTTGGAGTTAAATGCAATGCTTCTACTCGCAAAACTAACAAACAGAGTCTATGACACGCTAAATCTTAAAATTAACATACAAGGAGTTTATTTATTTGCTGACTCACAAATTGCACTCGCTTGGGTCAATACAGAACCAATAAGATTACAAGCTTACGTCGCGAATCGCGTGCGGTTGATTCGTGAACTTACCGCTAGATGGCGCTGGCTGTACGTGGCCACCGATGACAACCCAGCTGACTACGTGAGCAGAGGCGCAGATCCAGACGAGTTGCTTCAACTAACCACTTGGTGGAATGGCCCAGGTTTCCTGCAAAACGGTAAATACGATTTTAATAAAAATTTTACCAAGCCACCCACAGATGACTTACCTGAAATGAAGAAAGCATTTTCTAATGCCAAGGTATCCCTGGTCACGCAGCAGGAAAGTAATTTTTTTGGTTTCCTAGAAAAAATCTCAGATCTTAATAAAATGACCCGTATAATGGCCTATATAATGAGGTTTTGTCACAATATTAAAAATAAAAACGCGCGCAAGTCAGGTACCGCGCTATCTCCCACTGAACTGCAAGGGGCCTTAAATAAAATAATACAACACGAACAGAGCATTCATTTCAAGGAAGAAATTAATTGTTTAAAATTAGGAAACGAAAATGTCAAAGGTGCGTTGAAACCACTTCATCCCTTTATTGATAAGGACAACATGCTTCGAGTAGGCGGTCGATTAGACAAATCTAAAGTTTCTTACTCGCAAAGACATCAAATAATTTTGCCCAAGCAATCTCGAATAACCAATCTCATAATTTACCATGAGCACATAAGATTGTTACACGCCGGTGCAAAACTTCTGTTATCTAGCTTGAACCAAAAATATTGGGTAACAAATGGGTATAACCATGTAAAAACATTTGTAAACAAATGCTTGCTTTGTTACAGGATGAAGGCGCAGGGTACAAAACAATTGATGGGTTCTTTGCCACCTGAACGAGTCACAGCCTGCCGACCTTTCCAAAAGATAGGCATAGATTTCGCGGGTCCAATTCAAGTCAAAAAATTCGCGCATAAGGAGAGCTCTTCAAACAAAAGGTTATATATGTGTGTTTGTCTGTTTTGTAACAAAGGCCATCCACTTGGAGCTCTCCTCCGATTTGAGTACTGATAGTTTCATGGCCTGTTTTAAACGCTTTATAGCGCGACGAGGTTTGCCTACAGACGTGTTCTGCGATAACGGAGGCTGCTTCAAGGGGGCAAAGAACACATTGGTTGAGTTGTACCACTTGCAAAATTCGCAAGACCACAAAACACAGGTACTAAATTATTCAGCACAACAAGGAATAGCCTTCCATTTTGTACCTAGTTATTCGCCTGTGTTTGCGGGTCTTGCAGAATCTTCTGTGAAAAGCATGAAATTTCACTTAAAGAGAATTATACAGAATTACCTTTTAACATATGAACAATTAAATACCATATTGTGTCAAATTGAAGCCGTCTTAAATTCTAGACCTTTATTACCTGTAACAGCTGATGATGTCAATAGTTTCACTTACCTTACTCCAGGAAATTTTTTGATAGGGACTGCGATGACTTCTTTTCCTGAAAGAAATACCATAGATATACCTGTAAGTAGACTTAAATTTTGGGAAATTTGTAATAAAGTAAAAGGTCACTTCTGGAACATATGGCACAAGTACTATCTAAACGCCTTACAATGCCGTCCCAAATGGCGCGATACCATGCCAAATGTTAAAGTTGGTGCCTTAGTGATAATGAAGGAGCCTAATGCCCCTCCCTTAACGTGGCCCATGGCCAGAATTGTAAAAACTTACCCAGGTCCAGATGGCTTAGTTAGGGTAGTAGACCTCGTAACACCCTGTAAGAAAGTTTATAAGCGTTCTCTAAGTGGCTTTGCCGTGCTGCCTTTAGAATAATTTTATTTTTTAGTTATGATAACACTATCACTCTTGAATAGTTCTATAAGAGTAAGATCTTAGAATAAGTAACAAAGAAACAAATGTAACCTTGTTACAATATAATATAAGTAAATATATTGCTTACAACATGTAGCACACCTATTAATTTCATTTGAATTAATGATTAAAAAAAAAAAAAAATAAAAAAATATCTTTTTTTGGTTTGTTTAAAGAGTTTAGTTTTTTTTTTGATTCATTGAAACTTATTGTTCTGTTTTACTACCTAATTGTGAGGTCTGCCTCTCAGAACCTTTTAAGTTTATAATGTGTATAAACAAGAATAATAATATACTCTAATATTATATAAATATAACTTTAAAACAATGGTATTACAAACATTCTGGGTGGTGACAAAAATCCCTTTTGATAATTAATCCCATTTATAAAATAATAATAATAATGCGGCTACATGCCCTGGCCCCCAGCATGTTGGCAACACCAACAAATAAATATTTTTTACTATGAGTGGCAACACTAGCGCCCTCTCTCTTGCTTCAGCTCCGACTCTGTGAATTGTGTGTTTTCCAAATTAAATTTATTTTAATTATAAAAAGGCCTTTTCCTGGACATAAAATCAGTGCACAACAAACTAAACCTGCTCTACAAAGACACTAAGCTGAAGTGGGACTGGGCTGGACATGTCTGCCGCATGCATCCAGACCGATGGTCACGAATCGTTACCGAATGGGTTCCGAAGGATGGTCAAAGAGCAGAGGCAGACCCAGGAGGAGATGGCGGGACGACCTGAGCGCTTTTCAGCTCGATTGGCAGGTGCATGCTCATGATAGGGAAGAGTGGCGAAAGAAAGGGGAGGCCTTTGCCCAGCAGTAGGACATATTACAGGCTACATAAAAAAAGTGTATTTCCTTTTCTTTTCTCGCATTCGAAGTGAAAAGTATTGTGTTTTACTAGAGACTAAACAGCCATTAGATACACTAGCGTTCTAATGGCTCGTTTTAGTCCCTTGATAAACAATATACTATTGGATTTGTTACAGGTAAAAACTAAATAGATATTCCTTCAGTAAAATTGTGTGCTAATTATCAAGCAGCTATTTGGCAGAGATCATGGATGGATGCTAGATGAAGACGGTACTCTCAATCAAGTGGATGACTGGAGCACATGCACCTGAAGCAGTGTTAGAACTCCTAACTGCTCTTGTTTAAAGTCCTGTCAAATTCCATAGTGTACTTTTATGGTAAACAAATTAAAGTGCACAAACGCGTGCAGTGCAGATTTTAATTTGTACGAATAAGGGATGGTTATACTTGCTAAATCGCGTACCAGGACTTAAAAGTACGCCCACCTTCTCATACCAGGTGCAGAAACCAGGTATCAAAATACTTTCAAAGTATTTTCTGTAAAACGCAACGAGTCGAATACTTGCTTCCTTGCAAGTTTAAATTAAAACCTGTTGTTATACAGATAAAATTCAAAATATTCCAATCAAGACGTAAAATACTTTGAAAGTATTTTATTAAAAGTATAAGAACAATCTGAACCTTATGTGTATGAACATAAGATATAATTTTGCATTTTGGAATTTCGACGTAGTAGTACTTACTTTGAAGGACAGTATACTTTAATGGTAAAATACTTTCAAGTCTTGCAAGTATTCGGGTCGGCACCTGGTTGGTATAGGTACTTGCAAGGAAATACCTGGTATCAAAACCTGGTAACGTAAATACGCACCATCTCTAGTAGGAATCTTCTGACAGTGACGATAAAGATGACTTAGGGGCTGTTTCACCATCCATTGATTAGTGTTAACTGACGGTTAAATGTGATGCCGTCTCTGGTTGTTTTCTTCGAACTAATCAATGGATGGTGAAACAGTCCCCTAATGTGTTTTCAGCCATCCGATATGAATGTATGAACGGGGGACTAAGTATGCTGATTTCCCGCAAAATTAGCCTAAGTTAATCTATACCTATAAAACAGTACCGTGACTGACTGACTGACAGACAACGCACAGCCTAAACTATCGCTGCTAGAGACTTTAAATTTGGCATACATGTAGCTCGAGTGTTGTAGAGGTGCACTAAGGAAGGACTATTCGAAATTCCAACGGGATAGGGAATTATCTAACCTTTTACGTTTCTTTGGTTGTAGTCGTATCTCTGAAACAATATTTCACTGTTAGTAAGCTATCCTTGATTGACATAAGATACTTTTTATCCGGGATTCCTCGGGATAGAAATAAATTAAGTCAATTTCGGAGCTGTAAAAAAATCTTACATATTATGTGATATGACTATCCCCAAATGACAAAGGCTACTTTTTCTTCGGGAAATTACAAAATTCCCATGGGATAGAAATAAGTAAATGGGCCACTCAACTATTTCACCGACACTTTGGGCGTCTCCTGCGTTATCAAAAATCGTACATCCAACAAGATATTTCTCGGTTTAATAGGTTGAACTTATGTAGGATGGCATGTATTTTTTTATTTTTTATTAATTAATCACATTTTACAAAAATAACAACTTAAAAATATTTTCGCCAAACTGCTAAGCAGTTTGTTGGCGAAGACAGCACTCTTTAAATACACACTTAAATCCATATTAAACATTCAAGACCCGAGAACAAACATTCGCATTATTCATGCAAATATCTGCCCCGGCCGGGAAACGAACCCGGGACCTTAAAGCTTCGTAGTCAGCTTCGTATTCATGTACACCATCTATTAAATTACAGAAAAAACATGTTAACTTACAAAAATCTGCTACGGATTAAGCCCGAAACATGTCGAGCTAAACTCGATTTAAGACGTGAGTTATCCGGGTCATTATATTTAATACGAAAATTATCCATACAAATGTATGGTTAATTTTCGTGTCACAATTAATTTATTATTTATTCACTAACTAGTGTCGTTAAAAAAGTTGATTGGCCCAAATTCAACTTTGGCACTTTCCTTTAAAAAATGTTTCATATGATATAATATGACTATCCTCGATTGACATAGGCCACTTTTTTTCGGAAAATCCGAAATTCCCATGGGATAGAAAAAACTTAATTCAACTTCAGAGCTGATTTGGTTGGGTTGGATTGCTGATTGGTAGAGATTACTCTTCTTTGGGAAAATGCAAAATTCCCGCAGGATAGAAGGTAGTTAATCCAAATTCGCAGCTAATTAAAAAAAAATCTTTCACTAATTAATAGTAATCTGCAGTATCTTTGATTGACATAGGCTGCTTTTCTACGGAAGAATGCAAAATTCCCGCAGGATCGAAATAAGTAAATTCATCATTGGGGTTGATTTAAAAAAGATATTTTACCAATTGGGAGCTACACTATACTTTTCTCCGGGAAAACGTAAAATTCCCGCGGGAGAGCAAAAAGTGAATTCAACTTCAGGGTTGATTTTAAACATTCTTTTACCAACAACTAGCTACACTATTCCCGATTGATGTAGGCTACTTTTTCCCAGGGAAAATGCAAAATTCCCGCGGGATGGCATTAAGTAAATTCAACTTCGCAGCTGATTTTAAAATAATTTCATCAATAGAAAAGTTGGACCATCCCCAATTTACATATTCCCGGGGAAAATGCGCAAATTCCCGGGGGAGTGAAGTAAGTGAATTAAACTTCGTGGCTGATTTGAGAAATTCTTTCACGAATAGAAACTACACTATCTTTTATTGACATAGGCTACTTTTACTTTCGAAATCCCACGGGATGAAAATAAACGAATTCAACTTCAGAGTTGATTTTAAACATTCTTTCACCAACAACTAGCTACACTATCCCCAATTGACGGAGGCAACTTTATTTCAGGAAAAATGCAAAATTCTTGCGGGATGGCAGTAAGTTAATTCAACTTCGGGGCTGATTTTAACCCTTTACCAGGCCCCTACCCAAGAACTAGCGTTTCTTCATACGTACTTTATATACTGTTACAACCGTATTGAACGCCTTGTAAAAATGTATTTTTTAAAAGTGTACTAGTGTGTTGGATATCCTGGCTGCAGCATCAGCTTATCGTGTTGCCACCATTGCATTGTATTTAGAATCAAATACTTATCAAAAGGAATCAAACACAACATGTCTGCTATTATTTTTTCAAGAGTATACTGGTGTGCTGGATATCCTGGCTGCAGCATCAGCTCGTCGTGTTGCCACCACTGCATTGTATGTAGAATCAATTACTGATCAAAACGAATCCAAACACGACATATGTGCTATTATTTTTTATAGTGTAGGTACTAGTGTGCTGGATATCCTGGCTGCAGCATCAGCTCATCCTGTTGCCACCATTGCATTGTATGTAGAATCAAATACTGATCAAAACGAATCCAAACACGATATATCTGCTATGGTTTTATCAAGAGTGTACCTACTAGTGTTCTGGATATCCTGGCTGCAGCATCAGGCCGAGAATTTCATAATCTTGCATAGTTATATAGCATACATGGGTGTTTCAAATTATAGGTCCCAAATATGTTTGAAAGTAAAGTAAATACTCATTATGCGTCTAAGATTCCTACCGCAGCGAACAAAAGAGCTGATGATCTTGAAACGGCTGAACCGATTTTGATAAAACATGTCTAAGAACCATCGCTAGAAAACCAGCTTTCAAATAAAAAAATACATATTTACATATATATTCGCGCACACACACACACACACACACACACACACACACACACAACACAGCATAGATATCGCTAGTGTCGCTGCTTAAAGTGACTAAATAAGAAACAAGCAGAGATATGTGATGCATAGGAGAAATTCGTGTCTGTACTCCTGTCCAGTGGTGGTGTAGCGGTATAGCACGCGGCACGGAATGCCGAGGACCTGGGTTCGATTCCCAGTGCTGGTCTATTTTTCTGGTTTTTCTGTGCATCTATATAACGCGATCGAGACGTATTTTGTAACCGAAAACTTAGACTAATCACTAAGGGTTCTGTAATATGAGCAAATAATTAAAATATAGATCGTACTCCTCAAACTGAACAACATTAGTTCAGCGACTTTTAAAAATAATTAGTTTTTATAATTTTTAATCCACTTTTAAGTTTATTCGAAGAAGCAATGTAAAGCAAAATGCTTGATGTTTGTAGGAAGACAGGCGACGTCAGTTGTGTTCTAGGATGGCGTACATTGATAGCGTTATTTAATTTGTATGAAAAAAGGAAAATTCAAAGACTCCATTATTTTTAACGCTTGCCTAATGTTGTTTAGTTTGACGAGGACGATCTATGTTATAATTTTTTGCTCGTATTACAGTCCACACCCGGTATACATTCGTGCAAAATTACAGCTTTCTAGCATTGATAGTCCCTGACCAAAGCCGCGGACGGACAGACACAGACAGTTCCGTTTTTGCGATTTTGGCTACTGAACCCTAAAAAGCAAAATTACTTTCGTTTTACTAAAGGATTTACAATCGAGCCTTGAATATTTTACTTCTCAAAGATTAACTAACCTAACATAATTTAAGCCTAGTTAAAAAAAACTTTTTAAATATTCTAAATAAAAACCCCCCAAAACCAAACAAAAAAGCCGTGGTGGCCTAGTGGTTTGACCTATCGCCTCTCAAGCAGAGGGTCGTGGGTTCAAACCCCGGCTCGCACCTGAGTTTTTCGAAATTCATGTGCTGAATTACATTTGAAATTTACCACGAGCTTTGCGGTGAAGGAAAACATCGTGAGGAAACCTGCACAAATCTGCGAAGCAATTCAATGGTGTGTGTGAAGTTCCCAATCCGCACTGGGCCCGCGTGGGAACTATGGCCCAAGCCCTCTTGTTCTGAGAGGAGGCCTGTGCCCAGCAGTGGGACGTATATAGGCTGGGATGATGAAATAAAAACCAGCAAAATGACTAAATGCCTAGGACGGCATATTTACATTTATACAATTACCACACAGCGGTACCCCAACGGCGTGTCTGTTCAAACACCTACTTGGATAATTTTAAAATTCATAGATCATCATCATCATCATTTGCCAGAAGACGTCCAAGGCTGAACAAAGGCCTCCCCCTTAGATTAGAACGCCACAATGAACGACAACTCGCCACTTGCATCCACCGGCCCGCAACACACGATGTCGTCAGTCCACCTAGTGGGAGGCCTGCCAACGCTTCCTCTTCCGGTTCGTGGTCGCCACTCGAGGACTTTTCTCCCCCAACGGATACCTATCTGTTTTTCGAGCGATGTGGCCCGCCCATTGCCTTTTCAACTTGCATTTTTTTCCAGCTATCTCGGTGACTTTAGTTCTTCGTCGAATTCCCGTATTCCGGATTCTATCGCGCAAAGAAACTCCAAGCATAACTCTCTCCATAGCTCGTAGCGTGACTCTCACAATTCATCAATAAATAGGGAAACTCGGTGACATTTTTGAGTCTAACATTATGCTAGCGTGATCGGTGTCGCCGCCGCGCGCCAACGTCCCGCCGTTGTCGACTCGCATCGATGAAGGGTCGGATGGTGGCGACGAGGAAGCCTTTACGACGCCGCACAGTGGTTCCGCGCGTAAAGAGTGGCGGTCATAGGGTTTCGTTAAGGTAATGACTGAAGTTATCAATACTTATTATTGTAATATAATTTTTTTCATAATAACGTCATAGGTAATGAAAAGAAAAAAAGACAAATTTATTATTAAAAATCTGATTTTATTCGAAAAAAATATTCATTTATTATACTTGAAAAAAAAACTATAGAAAATTTATTGAATAAAAAATCAAGAAAATTACAAAAATACACAAACACACAACAAACAGGAATCACTAAATTTATAGTCAAAATTCCATATACGGGACTTATCACGCTCGCACGTTACAGTTGCCCTGGTCACGAGTAGACTAATTAATTAATTTAGTATCTTCATACCTTGTATAGTGAAGATACACTAAATTTATGTCAAAAAAATACATACTAAAATACAAGAAAAGAATTTGAACGTAATAACTAATTAAGCTAAATATTTACATTTTCAAAATAAAAATACACACACCATTAACCAAAACCGGAATCACTTAATTTATGTCAAAAAAATACATACTAAAATACAAGCTAAGAATTGGAACGTAATAACTAATTAAGCTAAATATTTACATTTTCAAAATAAAAATAAAGTAAATACTGTAGGAATTAGGCTGTATACCGCTGGCAGGTGGTAAAAATGACCACCTGGCAGGTTAGATTAACCTAGTTTTGTATAAAGGGATAGGTTTTTTTATATTGTGTTTCTAGAATATAACTTTTAAACAGATTGACAGCGGTATACATGCCGGAGGGCAGATTGCTCCGATAGCCTAAGCGGCTGGTGCTATTCTATGTAAATGTATTTTTAAGTTCTGAAATAGGTAAACAAACCGGAATCTCTAAATTTATGTCAAAAATACATACTAAATAACAAGAAAATAATTGGAACTTAATAACTAATTAACCTAAATATTTACATTTTCAAATAAAAATTAATTAAATATAAATGAATGAATTTTAGATTAACCTAGTTTTGTATAAAGGGATAGGTTTTTTTTATATTGTGTTTCTAGAATATAACTTTAAAACAGATTGACAGCGGTATACATGCCGGAGGGCTAGGGATTGCAGTACCGGTACTGAAACCGAATTTCTATTTCCCGGTACTGGATCTACTCCAGTACCGGGAAATACCGGGAAATTCGATACTTTCGGTACTAGAGGAAAATGTGTTAAAATGCTTGTTATGCGTTAAATAAAACGTAGGAAATAGTTTTAAAGAAGTTTAATAAATAAAATATGAATCACTGAAATTACTCTCCCTCTGTAATTCAATTATTGAGCATCTTCAACCCTTGCTTGACTCAAAGCGCGACCTTACTTATGCATCCCAACCCAATCCCGATACCGGAATAGCGCTTCGCAATAGCAAAGCAGTCCTCCAGCGAAGTGTGCGGTACTTTGCCAATACCAGTACTACTGGTCTATTGTCGTCGCACCATTCAATTTTGTGCAGATAAGGGAAATATTAGCGGTGTTTATAAAGGTATCAAGCGGTTCTTGGCCCTTGGCTTTGGTCATTAAAACGATAGCCCTCTTAAAGACGCGGATGGCTCTGTTATTACAGACAGTCAAAAACAACGGGACCGCTGGGTCGAGCATTATGTAGATCTCTTCTCTCAGCCTGTATTCCTGCATCAGGAAGCAGTGCAAAGCATGCTCAAACTGGACAAATGGACAGAGTTAGACGACCTGCTGTCTATAGAGCTACTGTCAATCAGCTCAAGTGCGGAAAGAGTCCTGGCGGTGACGGCACCCAAGCCGGAGTAATTAAACTCCAGTGCATCAGACCAATCATGCACAATCTTCTGTGTAAATGCTGGGAGGAAGGAAGTACCTCAGGACATATGCGACGCTAACTCCGTCACCTTATACAAAAGGAAAGGTGACCGCGACGACTGCAACTGCTACCGCGCTATTGCCTTTTTAAGCATAGTTGGTAAACTTTTTGGTCGAGTAGTTTTGTGTAAAATCCAAAAGCTTGCAGAGCGCATCTATCCTGAGGCGCAGTGTGGTATTCGCTCCCAGCGATCCACAGTAGATATGATCTTTATACTTCTTCAGTTACAGGAGAAGTGTAGGGAGCAGAACACCCCTCTCTACTCAACAAAGCGTTCGATACAGTAAGCAGGGAAGGTTTATTCTGCGCTCGAGAGCATTGGGTGTCCGCCAAACTTCTAAGCCTGGTGGTAAAGTCATTTCACGAAGGCATAAAGGGCGTTGTAGATTACAACGGCAACACATCGGAGCCGTTTGATGTTCGCAGAGGTGTGCGTCAGGGCTGCGTTCTGGCTCCTACCCTGTTCGAAATATATTTCGCACTAATATTGGGTACAAACAGCTTTCGGTGACACCGAACGGAGTATTCATCTGCACACAAGGGGCGACGGAAAGATGTAAATATCTCTCGCCTCAAATCAAAAAAAACATCGTGTGGATTTACAGCATTTGCAGCTTGATAAAGGTTAAAAATATTAAAATTATTATATATTTTTGTATTATACATTGGAAAGAAGGCATACTAATTAAGCTGTCCAAAAAGGGGACTTGTCCAGTGCTCAAATTGGAGAGGGATAAACCTACTGCCTATGGTCTCCAAGGTTCTCTGCAAGATACTGCTACACAGAATGACGAGTGCTGTCGATTGTACGCTGAGGGCGACAGGGTGGATTTAGAGCAGGGCGGTCTTGCATTGATCAAATCAACGTTTTACGCATGATTTTGGAGCAGTGCAATGAAAATGCGTAGTGAATTTTTCACTTTGTTCGTAGACTTCGAAAACGCGTTCGACAGGGTCAAGTGGACAAGTATTTGGCATGCGCTAAAAAGAAGGGGTATACCAGTTAAAATCATAAAAATTATCCAAAATCTTAATACGGGCTCCTCTTGCCGAGTCATGCATAAGGGACAATTGTCAGACCAGGTACCGGTCACGGCGGGTGTGAAGCAGGGTTGTTTGTTGTCGCCATTGCTTTTCCTCATTGTCTTGGATGACGTGATGCGCAAGGTAACAGTTTAGAGAGGAGAGGATTGCCTTGGGTAGATGAGGGGGCCTCGAAGACATAGACTTTGCAGATGATTTTTGTTTATTCGCAACATCACGAGAGCGTATGCAATCCAAGACCAACGACCTCTCCGAATACGCTGCAAGAGAGGGCTTGCGCATAAACTGTGAGAAGACGAAGGACATGCGGCTTAACACCTTGGATGCGGTGCCGATATACATTAACGGCGGGGCAGTTGAGCAAGTTGGCCAATTCGCATATCTAGGAAGTGTGGTCGACCGACCGGGGGAACGGATAGCGATGTTGAGGCGCGCATCAACAGGCGCGGGCGGCGTACGCGCAACTCAAACCTGTGTGGACATCCACCGTAATAACTCGACGCACTAAGATCAGAGTGTTTAACTCCAACGTCAAGTCAGTCCTATTGTACGGATGCGAGACATGGTTCGTAAGGAAGGATATCACCGATCGTTTACAGGTGTTTGTTAAAAATGCCTGAGGCGTATCCTTGGATTTTTTGGGCTCGAACTATCTCAAATGCAAGACTGTGGCAAATGACTGACCAGAAGCCAGTAAGCCGAGAAGTTATGACAAGGAAATGGCGATGGATTGGACACACGCTTCGGGGGTCGAATGATCACCTGCCCAAGCAGGGTCTCCGTTGCAATCTACTGGCAGAAGACGGCCAGGACGTCCTCGGACCACGTGGAGGCGTATCAGTTGAGAAGGAGGCTGGCTCAATTGGTCTCGGCTGGGAAGAGCTGGAAGAAGCCGCGCAAGATCGAGAGCCAAATGGAAAAGTCTTCTACGAGCCCTATGTCCCTAGTGAGGGATAACAGGATCACATCATCATCATCATCATATATTTTTTGTAGTACCGGAATTCCGGGAAATGAGTTTCGTTTCCCGGTACTGAGGGCGATGAAATTTCCCGGGAATTCCCGGGAATTTCAGTACCGGGAAATTCCCGGGAGCAATCCCTACGGAGGGCAGATTGCTCCCGATAGCCTAAGCGGCTGGTGTCTATTCTATGTAAATGTATTTTTAAGTTCTGAAATAGGTAAACAACCGGAATCACTAATTTAATGTCAAAAAAATACAATACTAAAATACAAGAAAATAATTGGAACTTAATAACTAATTAACCTAAATATTACATTTTCATAATAAAAATTAATTAATATAAATGAATGAATTTTAGATTAACCTAGTTTTGTATAAAGGGAATAGGTTTTTTTTATATTGTGTTTCTAGAATATAACTTTAAAACAGATTGACAGCGGTATACATGTCGGAGGGCAGATTGCTCCGATAGCCTAAGCGGCTGGTGCTATTCTATGTAAATGTATTTTTAAGTTCTGAAATAGGTAAACAAAACCGGAATCACTAAATTTATGTCAAAAAATACATACTAAAATACAGGAAAATAATTGGAACTTAATAACTAATTAACCTAAATATTTACATTTTCATAATAAAAATTAATTAAATATAATGAATGAATTTTAGATTAACCTAGTTTTGTATAAAGGGATAGGTTTTTTTATATTGTGTTTCTAGAATATAAGTTAAAACAGATTGACAGCGGTATACATGCCGGAGGGCAGATTGCTCCCGATAGCCTAAGCGGCTGGTGCTATTCTATGTAAATGTTTTTTAAGTTCTGAAATAGGTAATCAAAACCGGAATCACTAAATTTATGTCAAAAAATACATACTAAATACAAGAAAATAATTGGAACTTAATAACTAATTAACCTAAATATTTACATTTTCATAATAAAAATAAATTAAATATAAATGAATGAATTGACCCTCGTATTAAGTTTATGATCTAGGCATGTAACTCGCCCGAGCTATTTCGAGGCTCCGTTTTATTTGTTGTTCGGCCGTACGGCCTCTCGAGGCTGTCCCCGAGAGGCTTGCTTTCGTCGCCTGCGAAAATAAATATTTTTTAGTAACATTGACATCTATGTACCGTAGTATCTATGTATCTATGTACGCCACTAGACTGACTGTTTGGCACAAAACGCGCGACGCATCAATCATCAATATTACTTTGACACAACCCCTGTCCAGTGACAGCTGGGGAACGATTTGCCTCCACCAATCCGTGCACTGAAGTCAAAACATAATTTTAAAACAAAATGTAAAAATTACTTTCTGGCACTGGATACAATTTGAACCCGCTCAGCTCCAAAACCCCGAGAGCTTTCAGCTCGAACTTCAAAACCTATCAGCAGCTCAACAGACAGATCTCAAAGTCTCTGAAGCGCGATGTACGCCAATTTAATACTACCAGTATTGAAGAGGCTATTGAGCGTAACAGGGGCCCTAAGGTATTTAGCAGGGATCTGACTGTTGGTCAAAGCCGGTTGATGAAGCCCAAGACCGACGACGGCAGAATCGTTTCATCCAAACCTGAGCTGTTGGAGGAAGTTGAAAGGTTTTAATTAATAAACTTACTACTTGGCGAGGCGGGGCGGTGGCGGCGAGGGCGGGGTGGCGGGGTGGCGGAGCGTGGGCGGCGCGGCGGTTTAGCGGAGGCGCGGCCAGGGCTGCGCGGCGGGGGCGGGCGGGGCGGGGGCGGGCTGGCGAGCCGTGAGCTGCGAGCAGGGGCGGCGCGGCCGGCAGCTGGGGGGCCAATCCACGAAAATTCAATAATGGCGAATATATGCTAATAATAAATTCACTACCACGGCTGCGTCCTTTTTAATTTTTAATACAAGCTGCCGAATGTACTTTTTGTTGACTGTACTTGCATTGTCATCTAAACTACAATATATCTGTACCAAATTTCAAGGCAGTACTATTAACTATTGAGGAGTTCCTTCCTGCATAGACGATCCTGGCAGGACCACCAAGATGTCACTACCAGATTATTGTATTGTCCCCAAATTTAAATAAGTATGCCAAATTTCAATTTAGCTTCCAAGATTTGACCCAAACAAACAATAAATAAATACAATACAATACAATACAAAGACTCTTTATTGTACACCAGACATAGTAAGCGATACAGAAAACAAATTATTAAAATTACAAGGTGAGCAATAGGCGGCCTTATCGCTTAAGAGCGATCTCTTCCAGGCAACCTTTTTTACAGAAAGAAGGAAGGACTAGTTTACAACAGGTGGTGCAACAAAAGTAGATCAGAAAATTTAAACGTAACAGCAATACATCTACGAATACATACATAATTATATCGTACATATAATATACGTCCAAAATAAATATAGGTAGTGAGATAAACAGCAACAAATAAATAAATAAATTATAATAAGGCTAATAATTACAAGATGACAGATAGTGCTCCTTAAGCATAGATTTAAATAGTGACAAAGACTTTGCGCGGCGTAAGTCAATCGGTAAGGAGTTCCACAACCGAATAGCCTGGACAGTATAAGAATATACATAGAATTTGGAGTTAGATAGAGGCACGGAAAGGAGAAAGTTCTGAGAGCATCGAATAGAAGTTACGTAGCTAAATCGCTCTTTGAGGTAGCGAGGAGTTGCAGGGTTAAAGAGAATGCCGTAAAGAAGGTGGAGAATGTGAGAGTTACGGCGAAAGCAGGCATAAACAGGGCAAGCTAAAGAAAAGCTTCTAAAAATATCGCCGAAATGCAAGCACTTGTGCAAGTATTTCCAATAAAAAACAATTTGAATTCTAATCCTCTTTGGTTATGGCCGTTTGCTTCTGCGCGGTTCATTCGCGGGAAATTCGGCAAACTTCGTATGTTGTGTAATAAAAAAAAGTAAAACCGAATCAAACAAAAAAAAAAAAAAAACGGAACCGACTATAAAACCATTGAAAATATTTTTCTAGCACTAGGTACCTACTAGCTCTAAGTCGGTGCCTCAGCACGAGCCAGCAGGAATGGAGCAATAGTCGTCTACCTCACCTACATGCTATGGGTTTCAATCCATCCTGCTGGGTCTTGCTGAGACGAGACACCGACTTCGAGCTAGTAAGTACCTATATAGTTCGTTATGTATATAGTTCGTCAATGAAATACACGGTGTAATTTTTGGAAATGCTCGTAAGCGGTTAGTAAAAATCTATGGGGTACGTACACGCGCGAAGCCGCAGGTACAGTCTAGTTTATAATATAAGTAGGAAGTAGAAATAAGTAAGGTAAGAAGCAGAAATAAGTAGGAAGTTAGTTGTTACCGGCGATTCTGGCGCTCAGCCGCTGTAGCAGCGGATCCAGCCGCTGCATGGCCTTGAGGGTGTCCCGCTGCTTGAACTTGACCTCCACGATGCCCTCCGCCTCCAACACGCCGCCTCTGTCGACAAAATACTACATTGTATAACGAGAGCACAAAACGGGCCATTTTACCCGAGACGTTCTTATAGCCACCCGAGACGGTACGCGAACGTAAGGTCTCTTACCTGGCCTCAGTGTCAGCATACATCTCCATGCGAGATGACCTAAGCGGAACTGAGTTTCTCTCCTGTTCGTGCCTAGTCGATAGTGTTACCTGGCCTCAGGGTCGGCGTACATCTCCATGCGCGCGCTGTTGACGTTGGGGTCGACGACCGCCAGGCGCCCCCCTCAGCTCGGCGCCGGGGGGATGTAGACCAGCACGGGCGCCGTCGCCCGCCGGAGCGCTCGGACTATCTCCGCGCCGAACTTCAGGATCTCCTCATACATGTCTGCGGATATAGAACAGTTCTGTTTTATAACAAGTGCCGATGACAGAAGCAGACAGACTGTATAAGGGTGGAGCGTCTATGTATAGAGAAAAAAAAAGTTTCTTATATATGTTTTGGCCCTCTACCTTACCTCGAAGATGTATGAAAACTTCGCAATTCACATAAAACTAAATAAATATTTTTTATGCTGAAAGTGACGGGACATCAGCTCAATCAAAATTGTATCAATACATACTGTTTCGTGTTACGAGTTACATAATAGTGTTTTTTACAATGCACGTGCTCGGAAAGTGCCTCTTGACGTGGGTCAACATATCATAGAAATTAGTGATTCCTGCACGCATCCACAAGTGTGTAGAGGTATGGATTTTACTTACCGCACTTGTGCGGTAAAGTAACTTTTTAAAATTGCCAAATGATGTCCAAAAATTGTTAAAAAATAAGTCTAAAGAGTCGTTATAGTTAGGCTTTGACAAATAAGAAAACGTTTGATGCAACCAACTGAATATTTACTGATAAGATAATACAGATTAACGCGACAGAAAAAGAAACGTTAATTTTTTTTCATGTAAACTCGTATTTTAATTCCGTCTTAAGTTATGAAAAAAAAAGGAAATGAGTCCAATTCGGACCGTGCGACGTCAAGCGCACGCACTCGAAAGTTAACCAATGAGCTTCCAGTGCGCGCGCACGACGTAGCATTCGAATACTTTCAACATTAATTTTGCAGATAGACTGTTAACATTAATATAGAAAATGTTAACTTACATAGTCTACTGTGAACAGTATTAGACATTAGGCTAAAATAATCAGATAACACGATAAAACCGTATATATTAAAATAAATCCCTACTTAATATTATAATTATTATAAATGCGAAAGTAACTCTGTCTGTCTGTCTGTCTGTTACACTTTCACGCCTAAACCACTGAACCGATTTTATTGAAATTTGGTACAGAGATAGAGTTAACCCTGAGGAAGAACATAGGCTACCGCGCGATATTACGTAGATTCACGCGGGCGGAGCCGCGGACAAAAGCTAGTAATATAATAAATAAATATCCGGGACTATCCACACACGGTCGTCTAATCCCAAACTAAGTAGCGAAAGCACTTGTACTATGGGTATTAGACAACTGTAAATTTTTTATGATAAACATACTTAGATAAATGTTTTTTTATTATAAACATACATATAGGTACTAAATACCCAGACTCGGAAAATGCATTTTTGACAACACATCACCAGGCGGGAATCGAAATCATGACCCATGGAGTTCAAGAGGCAGGGTCACTACAAACTGAGCCAACGGCCAGTCAACTTGATATTAAACTGGTACAAAAGTCACAGGCATCTAGTTCAAAATAAAATAATGAGCTTACCATTCTATCCTGACACTGGCGACTTGTGGTTGGTTCTGCTAGACTGATTTGTTTCAGTTAATGACAAGGTTCCTGAAAACATTTCAGTGCATTGAATAAGTATAACCAAGCTTTAATTTCTAATCATTTTTTATAGTCCGTAAGACAGCCTACAAATAAATTAGAAAACACTATAATGAAAGCAAGTTAGATATGTATATTGTATAACAGGTACGTAATATTTATTTACTTGGGCTTATCTTTGCATTATTAGGTACATTCCTCCATTCCATCCACGGCTCCATTTTCTTTTCATTTCATCATCGTTAGGAAACCTGCTACAGGATTAAAAAAATTATCAACAACCATTTTTACATCACTAGTAACCTACAAGTCATACAATTTTATTTTTCAGAAAAGACTTAAAATAAAGCTAATGAGTGTATTATTTTAGTAGACAGACATACGGTAAACCTACGGACGCGAGTGACTTTAACCCCCAAAAACAACTGCTAAAACATAGCCAAATGAGACCAAATTAACTCAACAAATCTTAAAAAACTAGTTTTTTCAGTCTCAAAATTCAAGGTAAAGTTTAGTAAAAAGTTGGTACAATCACTATATATTTTCTAAAAGATACCTTATCGTCGGTGGTAAAATATTTAGTGATTATGAAGTGATATCATTTGAAAACGACTAATAACTTACGATTAATTTTAATAGTCTTAATTTAAGAACATTGTAGTATTAAAACTCTTACCAAAAACCTATAATTTTGCCTCAACACACTAAATGATTAACGTATTTGAAAAGGTACCTTATTGTCGGACGAAAAATGTTTAGTGACATAGTTAAGAATAAGATCTAAAAAAATGCTTTTGATTTGTAGTTGTAACTATTAAGGCGCGCTTATAGAAGAATTTTCGGTATTTGAGGGGGTGAAGCAGACGACGCGGTGGAGGCGAATGCGGGGCGCCTCGCGCGTCTGTCACGCAGCCCGTTGACGGCCTTATTCTGTTTGTATCCGTATTCTGGTTAATGTGAATTCCGGATTTTTCCTTAAAATTATAATTACAATTTTTTTGGTTTAATTAAGAAATCTTTGTTTAATATGAATAGTCTTGGTAATAAACAAATTATTTATGCCTCTTCATGCCCACAGTTTGATTTGTAACGTAGGTAATGGATAGACATTTAGACTGAATAGGTCGATAGATAGATATGATGAAAAGGATATAAAGGTAAATCAATACAATGGTCAACTCGCAACTTCAGATCGCTCTAGTTCCTAAACGGTCAAGTATATAAAAAAGTCTATCAATAAAAGATGCTTATTTAAATGTTTTCTTTAAAATTAAGAAAAAAAGTAGCAAAAATGCAAAATAAAAAATTTTTGCTCAAAAATTTTTTTAAGTCCTAAAATCAGGCCCCTTTTGCTATGCTATACCACAGAATAAGTAATAGTACAAGTACAGAAGCTTCACTGCCGTACAAAAGTGACGTTTAGGCATAAGAATCATGCCTACTTTATGCTTCTCTGTCTATCGCATAATTTGTATTCATTCGAACGCGGCACGTGTAGTGCTAGGGTTGCTACTTGTTGCTACTCCCGGAATACACTAGTGAAGGTTAGAAATGTCATCATCATCAGATGTCTTTTGAAATTCACAATTAAATTAAATGAAATTTACTGCATATGAACTAAGGTACAGACGATTAGGTTCATATTGCTTAACGTTACTTTTGTGGTGGCAGCCACATTGTATTTGTTTTTTTTTGTGTCAAAATTCTAATTTTCAAGCCCTCTCACTTGATACCCATATGGAACGGGGCTCAGGCCTGAAATATCCATTTTCCTAAAATGTATTTTTCGCAAAATGTCTGCTTTTCAGAATGTCAACACGTCTTTTGCATAATGTCAGCGTCTCAAAATGTCAGCTATTTAAAATTGCCTGTCTCCAAGAATGACAGTCTTTGTATATATTATTATTATTATTATTATTTAAATGATACACTAGCAGCTCTTAGAGCTGATGCGTGTACATCACTGCACTTGTGATTTTAGTCTCTCTTCTTTAAGTATTTTGTCTAGTCTACTTTTAAAACTGTTCACTGAAGGTGCACTTATCTTAATATATGTTCGCTTTTCAGAATGCGCTTATTCTCAAAATGTCTGCAACCTCAAAATATCCGCTTTCGTATAACGTTGGCATTCCAGAAGTCTTATTCCCAAAATGTCTCCAATCATGGTCTTCAAATTTCATCTAAACGTCATTAATGTTGTCTTGAATGCCAGTAATTTTATATTAGGTATAGATATTTATGTTATCAAAGAGTAAGTATGCAAGCAATTAAACCTTTTACAATTCAAAATTTGATTTGAAAATAAGCAGACATTATGGGAAAACAAACATAACAAGACTAAAGCCTATTTAAAAAAGTGAACATAACGGGAAAGCAGAAATTAAGGTAATGCTAATATTATAGTAATGTAAACATTATGAAAAGACGACTTCCTCAGATTGTACACATTTTAAATAGCAGACATTTTGAGAAAGCTGACAAAATAGAAGTTTTAACATTGTGAAAACGCAGACGTTTTGAGAATTGTACATTTTAGGAAAACAGACATTTCAGGCCTGAGCCTGGAACGGATTGAAAAGAAATATGTAATAGGCAATTTTTGATGGAAATTATTTTGGATAAAAAAAAATATACCTACTACAACTTTTCACATTTAAACGTACGTTACTGTGGTAAAATGCAGAATCTATTGCTTTATTCTTCAACAGGTTATCGTAATAAAATAACGCGACAGTAGGTAATGTTAACATGCAATTATTCATTTTATTTACAGGTCGTCTTTTTTTACACACACGTATACACTTATGTTTATTGTTGTTATACACACGTATGTATGTTCCGACAATCGGCTGCAATGCAGTATTTTTTGGATACATTTTGCCAATTAAAATATGACACGCGTTTGCGATGTAAAGTGAGTCGTACTGCGCCACAGGTCGGATCAGTGCGCGGCAACCACTAAATCGCCTCAACATTGGGGAGTAGAAATACTCTACTAGAACACATCATCAAAAACTCAAACTATTCAATAATACCTAAAACTCTCCCTACCACAAACCCCTCATCCAACCCATTCCTCACAGATAGGTACTCTAAACAAACAACACACAACTTAAAACAATAACTCACCTCAAATCTCACACATAACACACTATACAAAAATCACCCAGACGCAAAGTGTATACCGTAAGCACGGAGCGTCTGGAGTACAATACTCCACAGGGGGTGGAGTTTAGTCCGTAGGCGTCTGGTGAGCAATTCTCAGATGAGTCGGGCATGCTGCCGAGGCCGGCTCGGCAGTATTCTATGAGCATTCTCCACCTCCCTCGAAAAAAAAAAAAAAAAAAAAAAAAAAAAAAAAAAAAAAAAAAAAAAAACCACGGCCACCACGGCTTACTAGGCCACCACGGCTTTAACTTTAACTTTAATACTTATAACAGTTTAATTACCTACTTACACGGAAAAATGTTGATTATACTATGTTAAACTTTTTAATCTTAAATTTACATTGTTGCTTAGATTTTGTTATATAACAAATATACACGCTATATGATAAATATACGTGTTTCATTTTTAACACCAAAGTATCAAAATAATATGAGTACCGTATTGCGATGGGGTGGTCTATCGTCCTCCTACACTACCAAAACGTAATATCTAGAATATCAGTGACATTAGATTTGAACTTAATACTATGACGATACCGTTTGTTTTCAATATGAATGTTGTAGTGGCACGTGCCAACTCGGGTAGCTAGCGCTTTCACTATAATAGAGACATGGCTTTGTTTGAAAGATAAGGGCTCGAAGCGAAAAATTCACCTCGGAAGATTTATACTTTATATATATGTAATGAAGGTTGGTTCACTTCATTTTATTTTTAATGTTTCTTACTCCTATCGCCGACAGCCTACCAAGCAACCAAACGCCTTCCCAAACGGTGTCTCAGGTAGAACTGGTTCAGTGCCCTCATTGTCCTGTTCCTAAATTCTTAAAAGGTCGCCGAGGTCTCCATATACACTTAGGCAAAGTTCATAAGTCTACAAATAGCCAACCCAACCCCATAGTTACTTCTACCGCCCCACCACGCGCGCCTCTTCAAAATTCAATTTCCAGTACACTTAGCACTCTCAAACATTCGACCCCGGTTTTAAAAAGGATTCCTCGAGGTGCAAGGCTCACCGTTGCTAATAGTCTTTCCAGTATAATAATGATTGTGTCACTGAAACTCTCCACGAGCTGGGAAAATCTTTTTACATTCGCCTACAACATTTTACACATTGCAGATAAAGACTCTAAAAAATCTGTAACTTCGAAAATTAAATCAAATTGTTGTAATTCGCTTCATCTAGTTAATCCAAATTCTTCAGTTCGTACTCTTAACAAACAAAACAGCATTTATAAGCTCGTCGAATCAAAAATTAACGATGGAGACCTCAAAGGTGGAGCTCAACTCCTTTTTTCGAATGACACTGCCGCACCAGATTCTCCTGAAACACTGGCGGCCCTAAAAGTAAGCATCCGCCTTCTCCAATCATTCGTCCTTCCAGATGCTCCCAGCCAGCTCTTCCTTGTCTTCAAGCTTCTGAGGACGCGGTTTTGGCTGCTATTAATTCTTTTAAAAATGGCTCATCTGGTGGCTTAGATGCTTGACTCCTCAGCATCTAAAGGACCTAACCACCGGTTTACCAAGTGGTCTTCTTTCCAGCCTTACCCGTCTCACTAATTTGATGCTTCAGGCAAAGTGAATACTGAAATTGTTCCTATTTTATATGGCGCTAATCTTTGCGCCCTCAAGAAAAAAGATGGTGGTGTAGCGTCCAGTAAGACATTACCCCGCTAGCCGCAGTCGGTTCCACGTGTTGGCAATACTGTAAACATCTGTATCCGTCCAATTGCCATTGCTCAACTTTTAGGAGTTTAACATCTAAAATCTGTTGTAAAAATATATTTTCTGAACTTCAGTTAAAATTTCAGCCACTTCAGTTGGTTTCGGGAGCAAAGGTGGCTGTGAAGCTGCTGTCCATGCATGTCGAACCTTTCTCCATACTCCAGCGAGTCAGGTATTATTAAATTAGACGTGAAAAACGCATTCAATTCGGTCGACCGTGGCGCCTTTTTGACAGAAATACAAAAAATACACCCAGCATCTATCCTTACCTAGGCAGTGCTACAGCTCACCTTCAAACTGATCTATAATGACAACCAAATTCTTTCTTCAGTTGGCTGCCAACAAGGCGACCCTCTCGGACCAGCCATCTTCAGTCTTGCCATTCATCCCATTATTTCTGATTTAAAATCAAATTTAACGTTTGGTACCTCGACGATGGCACCCTGGGTGGTGAAGCAAGCACAGTTCTTAACGATCTACGTTCAATCATTTCTAAATTTAACTCTATTGGACTCGAGGTGAACAGTGAGAAATGCGAAATTTTTATTAATCCTGATATTTTAACAAAGAAGAATTCTGAGTAAATTTCAGGATATCTGTCCTGGTATCAGGCCTCTGTCGAAATGCTCGCTTAATCTCCTAGGTGCACCAGTTTTCGACGAATCATTTCCCAATTTCATTAGAAAAAAAAATCGATCTTTTTTCTGAACTTTCGGATCGTATGTTGGAAATCAAATTCTCATATGGCCTTTTCCATTCTCCGCTTTTTGCCTTTTTGTCCCTAAATTTACATATTCTTTGCGCTGCAGCCCTCTTTGGAAAATGGTGACCTATGTGAATTGTAGACAAAATCATTCATATCCAGATAGAAAAAATTATCAACATAAAAATGAGTTCCAAGGCTTTTCCTTCAGGCCACCCTTCCCGTTAGATACGGTGGCCTGGAGTACGAAAATTAGTATATTGCTCTACCCGTTTTCT
>NC_133499.1:6238444-6272690 GCF_025370935.1 Choristoneura fumiferana
CGCAAAGCTCGTGGTAAATTTTAAATGTTGTAACTCCGCACATGAAATTCGAAAAACTCAGAGGTGCGAGCCGGGGTGTGAACCCACGACCCTCTGCTTGAGAGGCAATAGGTCAAACCACTAGGCCACCACGGCTTACTAGGCCACCACGGCTTTAACTTTAATACTTATAACAGTTTAATTACCTACTTACACGGAAAAAATGTTGATTATACCTATGTTAAACTTTTTAATCTTAAATTTACATTGTTGCCTTAGATTTTGTTATATAACAAATATACAACGCTATATCATAAATATACGTGTTTCATTTTTAACACCAAGTATCAAAATAGTATGAGTACCGTATTGCGTTGGGGTGGTCTATCGTCCTCCTACACTACCAAAACGTAATATCTAAAAAATCAGTGACATTAGATTTGAACCTTAATACTATGACGATACAGTTTGTTTTTCAATATGAATGTTGTAGTGGCACGTGCCAACTCGGTAGCTAGCGGCTTTGCGATAATAGAGACAATGGCCTTTGTTTGAAAGATAAGGGCTCGAAGCGAAAAATTCACCTGGGAAGATTTATACTTTATATATATTTCTTTATTTATGACCACGCATAACTTTTTACAGAATAGTCCGATTTTGATAATTCTATTTAAATTTGGAAAAAATATTCCTATCAAGTTTCCCTAAACAGGGGGGGGAGATGATTGATTGTTCAGTCACTGATTGTAATGTATGACCAGGCATAACGTCGTTCCAATCGTTTATTTAACTTTTGACAGATCACGCACGTGAAGTTTTACAATAATTTTCGGTACAATGTACTACAGAGAATACCGTAGGTACTTCATGGACGGGCACCGCCCACTTAGTGATGTGCCATTCGTAATGATTGACCATAGACTATAAAAAGCGTTCTGAAGTAAATCGATTTTATAAATAGAACATACATTTAAAATATATTGTGGTTATATTTTATATCAAAATCATTTAAAAATAATAAATATATTAATACTAATATATAATAAGGCACTGTAATACTATTTTTAATTATACCTACCACGGGCGTCTCGTTGCGAGTTGACAACAAACTGGCGTCGCTGCCGCGTCCTGTTTTGCCGCATCATAACTGACAGAATTACTAAATTACCGTCGGAAATGATAAACTTAAAATAAATGGTATACTTTAATATATAAGATAAAGTAACTTAAACACCTGCGAATGTTTATAAAACAATGCAAAATGTTGAGCAAAAATAAAATATGAATGTGTTAAATCGATTAAAACTTCTTCATGAATAATATCGATTGTTAAAAGAAATGGAATCGGTAACGCATCAGGGCATCACTATTTTAATTAGTACTCGAGCTGTCAAAAGTTATATAAATGATTGGAACAAGTATAGTATGGTTTTTATAATTCTTTTTTTATTGAAATTGGTTGGCTGAAAAAAAAAATTAACCGCCGAAAAAACCGAAAAGCAAAAAATAATAAACCTTTTTCTCCCTTCTCTCCGATTTAACCTTAATCTTGGTACCAGTTTGAAGTCGGTGCCTCAGTACTAGCCATCAGGAGTGGACCTTTAGTCGTCTGCCTAATGGGCTTCTATCACTCACACACACTGAGGCACCGACTTCAAACTAGTAGCTAGATAAAGGTTAAATAGGAGAGAAAGGAGAAAAAGATTTATAATTTTTTTATGTGTATCGAATAGGTAGTATGTTTCTCTCTCTCTGTTTCATTTCGAATTAACGTCAGCGGGCCGGATTAAATCCCTTCGCGAGGCGGAGTTTCCCGCGGTCCGTACTTTGCCCATCACTGGACTAAAGAATAAAATTGTGAAAAATCTGTCGTCAAGTGGCGCCATTTGAAATTGCAACCTGGAGCCCAAAAGCCCCCCCTTCCGAGCCTTCCCGCCTGTAAAAAAAAACTGCAAAAAAGGGTTCGTTTTGACGTCTGCCCGAAACCCAGAACCATTTTATTGTGGCGGTCACTTTTTTTTTCAAACAGTTATATTTTGTACAAAAACAAAACTATACCACAAGCCATTTTTTTCTTGTGTTACAAAATCCTGACCGCCATTGAAATATGTACTGACTTCAAAAATATATTTTCGCCGTCGTTTTCTTTTCGGCTAATAGGTCTTTTCAATTTTTTTTTACAATATATACCTACAATACGTCAGTTACATCACTATAGCTAACTTAATATTGAACAAGCAAAAAATCTATAATTAAAAACAAAGTTATATACAATTTAGTATTTTTTTAGGACTTCCAAACTTCAGTATCACCTCATAGCTATGCCAGAGATGATTTATATATCACTACTTTTAAAAAACCCAGTACTTACATCAAAATCGATATTTTTTTCTTTAAACTATGCCAAAGGTCAATTTAAGAGGTCAATATGAGGGACGAGATTTTTTTAAAGTAATGACGATATACAATGGAACCATTTCATTCTAGATCCTTTGAATTCATGTAATTTGATTTTTGTACAAAAAATGCAAATAAAATCACATTGATTGAAAAGGAAAATCAATAAGGCTTAATGCGAGACGGTTCTATGTTGGATCGAGAAGCAAATAGTTTGACTAATCAGTCACAACAGCAAGCCTGCAACACCGGCTACACTCATACAATCTAAACTAAATATAAGACAAATTAACAATTTTAATTGCATAAATAACGGTACACAAGAAACAGTGCTAGTTACAAGCTAACCTTAAAATATATCTGCATTAGGACCATCTTCCAACGTGGTTATAAGTTCTATTCCAACTGCAATTGTCATTTCTAGAATACAAAACCATTATAATCCAACCTTTATCTACTTTTGTTCTCTTAATCGCAAACTTAGACATTAGGGTGCATTCATTAATTAAAAGGTAACTTTGAGGATTTTTCGACCAGGTACAATCCTGCGCACGCGACGAGCGACGCGCGCAGTTAGCGCTGCTCGTACTGTTGTTCAACAGGCGGCCACCCGCCCCGTGCAAACTGCGTCGGCTAGCGTAGACCCTTAGTATTATTCTGGCGCTCTCATTGTTGATCCACCATTACCTTTAAGTTTTCTAGATTTTTTTACCGTACATACACCAGCAAAATCCACTAGACATTGACAAAATTATCCTCAATGAACAGAGCTATATAAAAAAAAAGTCATTGAACCATCTGATTATGGCTAGAATAGCCAATTGCAGATTTGAAAAAAAAAAGAAGAAAAAAAACTTAGTTAGCGATTAAGAAAAAAAAGTATATAATATCAGTATAAATATATAGATACAATGGTTTTCTAATGCTGCAATGGTAGCACAGTACAAATAGTAAAGACAACCGCTTACATTTAGACAATCGTTGAATATGTCGCACTTTCGGTAGTACAGTCACTAGCACCAATATCTGACACAACAAGCGTGCATAAATATCTGATAAGACTCTTATTTCTAGGACCGGAAGGACGTGTCAGATGTTTTTGCACGCTCCGCTGTGGCAGATATTAATGCGGGTAACTGTACAAGGGCAAAATTGTCTACAAACAGTTTTTTTTAAATAACAAAAAAGTGAAATTATGCTCTTGTTCTACCAAAGGTGTAATACACTATTGTTTAGCCTTCCCTATTCAAATACAATGTAACAAACCAAACCTTTAACTATCTGTACCAATAGATAACATTTGAATACTTTACACTAAAATGAAAACCTTATTGCGGGACAACTTTTTTCTAAAGTCATAATGAGAATTTAAATATTACGCTATTAAGTATATGATTTAGAAAGAAAACTAATCCAATGAGGCGTTTATCGCGTATGAATTCGCCGCTAGAGGCGCTAGTGTTGCGTGAGGTCTCCGAAATGTCAAACTTTCATAGTTTTTGGGTGAGCTACGCGGACTTATTTATATTTAGAATAATTTTGTTAATATTTTGCATTACCTGAAATTAATTATGGCAATTATGCGTTACGGGGCAATGAATGTCTGTGTTTTGAGACAGTTTTGTCTAACGGAAACTTTTGTCCTCCCTTTTTTTCCGAACAAAAGGGGACGACGCAACACTGTGGTTGCTCGATATTTTTATGGTACGGTTTTAAGGTGTATTAAATATGATTTTAATCTAAACTTTGTTTTCACGCCCGTAATAACACACTTTGAAAGCCGTACTTAAAAACCTCACGCAACAGTGCGCCATCTAGTGAGACAAAAAACGATAGCCCTCATTCAATGTAAGTGTATTGTGTGTATTAGTTATAAAAAAAAACGTTAAAAAAAAGCAAAATTACTTTAGTTTCACTAAAGGATTTAAAATCGAGCCTCGAATATTTTACTTCTCAAATATTAACTAACCTTACCCTAGTTAAAAAAAAACTTTTTTAATATTCTAAAGAAAAAACCAGCAAAATGACTAAATGCCTAGGGCGGGATATTTACATTTAAACAATTAACACACAGTGATAGCCCGAAGGAGTGTCGTACTTTCAATTCATCAATAAATAGGGAAAATCAGTGACATTTTCGAGCCTAATATTACGCCGGTAAAAAAAATTAAATGCTGTTTTTAGGTGTAAAAACACCCATTTAAGAACGGCTGTATCTATTCCTATTTAAAATATTTGTGAAATGTTCTTTGGTTTTGAAATAAATAATAGATTCGGTTCAAACTGAACATTTTTTGAAAATCAATAGAGGGATCCCAGTTTCTAATATTAGGTCTTCTCCTTACCTATGAAATTGGTGTTTTGTATGGAGGCTTTTATAGCATTTGCGTTTTCCATTCTAAGGGGCTGTTTCACCATCCATTGATTAGTGTTAACTGGCGGTTAGGTGTGATGCCGTCTCTATTTGTTTTGTTCGAATAGACGGAGACGGCATCACATTTAACCGTCGGTTAACGCTAATCAATGGATGGTGAAACAGCCCCTATATGTTTTTTTAATTTATTTAGCAACCAACAATGCTAGCGTTATATTTATACTTACGTTCGTGTTTAAAGACACCAATAACTAACTATGGGAATCAAAATTAATATAAAAAAAAATCTGATTGTCAATTACAACCAATGAGGGTTTTTCACAGAGGCGAAATATCGCTAGATGGCGTCAGTATCGTGGGGTGCGTTTGACGTTTGCTTGCGATTGGTTCATTTGGCTCACGAGCAAACGTCAAACGGAGCTCACGACACTAACGCCTGTGGAAACAAAAATAAACGTATTTTTCATATTTTATTGTATGATTGGTTATTTAGTCTTTTTGTATTTTTTATTTCAACTCCTACTTTTACGGGTATCCCGTGAAACCATATCGAAAATACAAACTGAGACATGGATGCACAGAAAACCCAGAAAAACATAGATGTCGCTACTGCTGCATAAGTAGCGTAGTGGAAATAAACCTGAGATATGTATGCATAGGAAAAATTCGTGTCTAAATTCCTGTCCAGCGGTGGTGTAGGGGTTATTTGCTGAGGACCTGGGTTCGATTATTCTGTGCATCCATGTCTCAGTTTGTATTTTCGATATATTTTATTGTAGTTAAATGAATAAATACTTTGGTTTCATGACCGTCTAATTTTACACGATGAAGTCAAAATATCTTTTATTCTGTTATGTTATATTATCGAAGTAACTATAGTTAGAAACACGATAAATAAATCGCCAATTTCATAGGTAACCCAACCTAATATTAAGCTCAAATAGTATGGCGGTTCGGGAAGCAAACCTTTTTTATGTGTTATGGCAAGATGTTTTTCTGAAATTAATACAACTTCGCAGTTGCATTCCGGGAAAGGAAAGACATATGTATTTAAATTTTGCGAAACGAAAACATTACAGGATTCTAGTAATTTCAAGAGCATTTTGGGAACAGCATTGTATGTACCTGTACACAATGAGGGCTATCGCGGTTGAATTCGCCGCTAGAGTAGCCTGAGTTCTCCGAAATTATGCAAAATCTCATAGTTTTTGGGTGATCTACGCGGGTTTATTTATAATTAGAATAATTTTGTGAATATTTTGCATTACCTGAAATTAATTATGGCAATTATGCGTTACGGGGCAATGAATGCGTGTTTTGAGACAGTTTTGTCTTTCGTAAACTTTTGTCCTCCCTTTATTCCGAACCTTACGGGACTACGCAACACTGTGGTTGTTCAATATTTTTATGCTACGGTTTTAAAATGTATTAAATATGATTTAAATCAAAACTTTGTTTTGACGCCTGTAATAATAGACTGAAAACCACACGCAACAGTGGCGCCATCCAGAAAGACAAAAAACGATAGCCCTCATTAGGTAACATGTAAGTCGCGTAAACTACTAATAGGTCGTTGCTTTCGGTCAATCGCCGACGGACGTAAGGTCACATGGACCGCGAATTAGCCTGCGTTTAAACCAAACATGTGCGAGGATGTATTGCGATTGCGAGGATGTGTGTTTTTCATTAACCAATTAGAAAAGCTTCATTTACCTATCCTCGCCTCGCACGGCACATCTACAATGAAAACAGTTGAGCGTAGCGAGGCGAGGTAAATGAAGCGATTCTATTGGTTCATGAAAAACACATTCTTCGCAGCACATCCTCCCACATCTCTGGTGAAAACGGAGCAAAAGTTGCCGTGTATAAACCGTTGAGGTATCACTTCGTCTAAAAAGCAACTGGTCCTAACCGGTTTGTGTCAAAGACTAGAAAAAATATAGGTTAGGTTAGAGTTACGTCAAGGCGCGAAGCGGCCCAGCCACACGGAATAGGAGCTGCGCGAAGCGGAGCTCCGTCGACTTTAAGTCAAAGAATTTTAGACCACTTACTACTTAGACCAGTGGCTTCTTAGACCAGTTGCTTCTTAGACCAGTTGCTTCTTAGACCACTTGCTACTTAGACTAATTTCTTCTTAGACGAAATACTAACCCGTTATAAAAACAAATAAGTAGTGTTTTATCTTGCCACGTCCGCCTGTGGTTATATGAAACGCTCAGATCATTTTCAAACGTCGACACATACAAGTTACATCTAAAACTACTTGTAAATAAGGCATTTTAAATAAGCTAACACCAAATATATTATTGCGTAAGTTTAGTCAACGTTTCGTTTATTCAATTTGTACTTTTTAGGATCATAACTGTCGCGCGCATAAACGTCAATTAGCACAAAGTTTAATCTTAAAGTGCAAAATCGTTGGTTACTGGCCCTATACAATGAAGTGCAAAATTCGAACTTTGTATCTTGCCGTCCCGCTGACGCTAACATTATTTAATACGAGAGTGAGAGGGACGGTACGATACGAACTTCGATTTTCCAATTTCGTAGTAACCCTGTTCCAATGTAAATTGACGGCTATGTGTGCGACATTAACGTACAGTTGTTGTCAATTATCCGTTCCCATCGTCATTCGTCAATATTCGGTACACACGAGTACTTCCGAATGCTGCCGACGCATCTATCAATTATTGCAATAATAAGTGACATGTTTGTGTTGAAAAAAAAATAGGGTGCTTTATTTATTAGTGACAAATGTCAAACCACGACTACGAAGTAAAGTCGGAATACTTTGGCCCTTAGGATTAACTCTGTCCTGGTTTTATTTCTGCTTTGAGAATATTGCTCTTTGCCATGTGGTTGGTAGAGTTGTGGATAACGCTCATTTCGAGGCTTAAAGACTCGAACCCTTATAACTGGCTCTGGTCTTTGCGGGCCTTGAAATGAGCGTTTTTCACAACACTAGTGGTTGGTGTTCATTGATCGATCACGATTCTACGTTGTTTATTGGTCCTTTCTTTATGTGGTTTTCATAGGGCCAAAGTTAACCTTCAATGGGTTAAAGTACCTCAACCTTACGGTATATAACACTGAGATGGTATTACCCCCACAATCAAATTATATAGAGATTTTACTGTAAACAAAAAGCGAATAAAAAAATTAACTTGGGTGGTAACCACTCTATATCGATATTAACCTGTTCACCGCCAGAGTGATCCAGCCGTAACAGCCAATGGAATGTCTCACACGCCACGGTCATCACATGACCAACATTCAACTCGAAACGAATCCTTCTGCAATGGAATTAAAAATCAAGTTGATTTGTCGCTGGTTTTTCTGGCGTACAGAGCACGTCACTTCGTTTGTTTTGTGGCACTGTGGCAGTGAAAAGGTTAATCTGATAGAAGTAGCATAACCAATAAGAACGTACCCGAGAAATCACTATGGGAAAGGATTTATTAACTACAATGTACTTAACTGCGTTTCTTGAAGCATTTTATATTTCTAGTTTTTTTTTTTTTCACTGAGATATTTTTAAACTATTGAATGCTACGTAGCACGTAAAATCAAAGGAATAAATTTAAAAATGTTTTTCTTTACGTTAGCTATCAACTATGCATGTACATATGTTTAAAATTATCATATCGTATGGCAAAAAGCGCGTATTTTGTAATTGCTTATTTTGGTGTGTATTTATTAAAAAGTATATTGCTGTTTTGGCTAGCAAATAATTTATTATATAGACTTCTGATAAATTTGCGCGCATTCATTGTTAGTCCCTTTCGTCTCTATTGCTAGATGTTATGCGCACAGGAATGTATCAAAATACACAACATTTTAAAATAATAATGGAAGAAATACATAATGGTAATTGTTATATTATAATCATATGTTAAACTACTATTTCCTTTGCATAGTTTTGCCAAATATTGACCTTTAAGAAGGGAAATCTCAACATAATCACGGTCTCAAAGTAAAGTATTTAGCAACTATCAATATATTATTTTAAGTATTTATAATTAGCCAATCAGGGCTTTCATATGAAACTAATTTACTTATCAGGGGCCGCCGATATGACGATATGCTTTACGTGCAATTTGTATTATATGTGTGTGTGTGTGTGTGTGTGTGTGTGAGTGTGTGTGTATTATATGTAATGATGATTATGGATTTCGTCCATTACACATTTTAAACATTATGCAATTTGATACGTATCACGCTGCGAAAGAGGCCACCACTATACAGTAAGCTGTGGTATTGTACACATTCAAAGTCCATGCCTATTATTATTTATTTGCGTTAACTTAACGTCCAATATGGGTCAACAAAAATACTGTAGAAAAATACCAAGATCAAAAGTCCAGATACTAGACTGTAACTGGAACTAATTTCAGGTAGATGATTTAAGGAGTAGGGCTTTGCATAACTGATAAGTAAGATAAATCCTGATAGACCTTTTGAACGCCACAATCGGCAACACACGACAGCTGAAAATCGTGCCATAAACGCCACGTCGGCATTTCGTGGCGCTATTTCAGGCCATTTTTTTAATCGTGTGTTGCCGTCTGTGGCGTTCAAAAGGTAAGTACGATAAGTTTAAAGAATAAATGGTTGCATAAGTCACGATGTTTTTGAATTATACGTGATATATCAGCAGGTTAAGGAGTTTATATCTTTTCAGCTCTATAGGTGTTACCAGATGTGTAAACTAAATAAGTAGTGATCGGCGATTCGGTTACAAGTGGCAGTCAATGAGCACAATCATTATGTTAATATTATGGATATGCCGCTGGATTTTAGCCTCGGAGTTTTTAGAAAAAGACAATCGTATCAATTGTTATTACGAGTCAATCTTTAACAGATACATTGAATAATGTTTTTCCATAGTATTTTGTCGGGTAACTCTGTATTTATCTTGCTTTCTCAATAGGGATGTTGACACCATTAAAAAACAATTCAATAACACAACTCCAGTAAAAAAACGCTTTATTTAAGCCCTGAAAACCAGATTAATTTACGATTAACTGCAAAATTAGATTTTTTGTTGCTTTAAAACAAATAAACACGAGTAGTTACTTGATTGAGTTGGCGAACATGTGACGTCATAAGTTGCTGTTTCCATTCAAACTCTATGGGAGAATTGTGTTTTGACAGCTCATAAAAAGTACGTCAGTTGATTGGTGGAGTCAGCATCCCTATTAGCTCCAGTAAACTTCAATAAGCGAGTTGAGAAAGCAAGATAAATACGAACTTTACCGACAAAATACGATGACAAAACTCATAGACGACTTATGATATGGGTGTAGATAAAAATGCAATGCTTACACTTGTTGCGTGCAACAGACTAATAAGTATAGTTTTTTTTTTTCAATTTCTTAGCGGCCGGGCACTAACTATAACATGTGGTAGCAAGATGAACGGTCCCAGAGCGTGAACTCTGGTTGAGTTTTACGTCAGTGTTGTGTGCTGTTTGTTGCAAATACTGTGTATGTTATATACTGCATATGTGTATATGTTGTATCTTAAGGTCGCAGGATCGCAAAGCAATTGTTTTAGTTCATTACTCTGTCTAGAATATGTAAAAGCGGATACTTAAGTCAGGGAGCCGACCTTATTTTCTTAATGTCGTCTTTTTTGTACACTCGAGTCTAACCGAAACGCAAGCTTAGCGGCATATCCATACTAACATTTCTGTTCGACATCCCGCACAACCAAATCGCCGATCGCAGCTAAAACAGTTAGTTTCATGACTACTGATGTGCCAAGGGAAACTTTCCAAAATTACGGAATTTTCCATACAGATAAAAGTTTCCTTTAATTTTTTATGAAAATATCCACAAATTTCAGAGAACTATTCAATCTTTTTAAAAACCTTCAGCAACTTGCACATCAGGGCTACTACGAAATTCGAAAATCAAAGTTCGTATCGCACCGTCCTTCTCGCTCTCGTTTTAAATTATATAAGCGTCAGCGGGACGGCAAGGTACGTTTAAATTTTGCACTTTGTAGTATAGAGCCTGTGACACGGTTACACGTCAGTACACACACGACTACGTAGACGACAGCAAGCCCGCTCGACTGGTTGCGGCCTACCGGCCGGCGCGGCGTCAACGGCGCCAGGAGCGGTCCTCTTCGTCCTCGTCCTCTTCGTCAAAGCGGAGGAGCGCGTCTGCAGCTTCCTGCGGCGTCTGCTACAAACAAGCGTCAACATTGATTCATCAATAAACGGCAAAATTTAAATAAGGACTCGGAGAAGAAAGAAATGAAGAAAGAACACATGGTGCTGGTGTTGATGATGTTTATGGGCGGTGGTGATCTCTTACCATCAGAAAACCCACACGTTCACAAAGACATTTGTGTGTTGTTGTATTTACAACAAAATAAAAAAAATAACACAACAGCAAAAACATGTAAATAAAATAAAAAAGAAATACAGAAATGAAAATACACGATTTCCTTTGTCCCCGCAAAAGCGAAATAGTGACAGTAACGGTAAATATAAAAACTGGTCTAATCAAGTTGGGCGTGGCCACTGGCCACCCCTGGTCTAGATGCAAGTGTGCTGTCCAAACCCACCTCTGGATCCTTGGCGGGCTCGGCGGCGTCCGCGACCTGCGGCGACGCGGCCCGAGCGACGCCCGTGAACGCCTTCGCATTCGCCACCCACGTTATCTGCAACGCACACAAATAATTAGAGATGGGCCGAATGTGGTTCGAATCGAACCGAATACGAACTTCGGCCAAACATTCGGTATAAATAAAAAATTCGGCCGAACTTCGGTTTAATGGCCTGCCTCTAGTAAATTTTAAATACGAGTAGATAGATTAGAAGAAATTGTTAAATTTGATTGTTGAAAACACCTATAATGATTTCCATCCCAGCCTATATACGTCCCACTGCTGGGCACAGGCCTCCTCTCAGAACAAGAGGGCTATAATGATTTATAATGTTTAAAATTTTATATGTTTCTCAATGTTTAAATTGTGAAAATTGTAAAACAAAAACCTTTTTCACCTCAGCACCTAAAACAGGCAGGTTTTGCTATGAGAAATCAGTGAGCCGTGAGAAAAAGTAACTTTTTAATATTTTTTTTTAAATGCTGAGTACAGTGTTGGGTCTACTTACTGAATTCCAAATATTTGAACTTTACTTTGATCTGTCATTTCACTTCAACACGAAAAAAGCGAGAGATAGGATCAAATGTGTTGATTACAATCTTAAATTAAATTTTTGATATTAAAAATATATCGATAGATACCTAATAAATTACATGACAACGAAATATTTCCAAAATGTAAATTATCCCAATCTTTTAATAAAGTATGCAACCTCGTTGCACGAAAGCAGCTTCTCTTGTTGTTTTTTTTTAATAATTTTATATACTGCCTCTACAGTTGGAATAAATATTTGTTAAATTGAATGAATTTTTAACAAATCTATTTATGTTTATGTAATAGAAATCTTAATAAAATTCATATTTAAAGGTTTAATAACATTTATAATTATACGTTTATTGTTCAACCTTTTTAATGACTCCAAGATGAGGCTGTTTGCAGTATTAAAAAATAAGTGTGACATACCTAGCACAAGAAGTATGAGATTTGTATTGTATCTACTGGACACTTTTTTATGGTTTTAAATGTGATTATTATATTTGTTTCTTAATAATCGCATTGTATATTTTAAAAAAATGTGTTTGTTTTGTAAACAGGTAGGTATATGTGGTTTTATTATTAAGTTACATTTAAATTATGTTTTCGCTGCTGAGGTGAAAAATTGTATGTGTCACACGAGACCAAAGTTTTTTTCCATCTCGTGTATTTGAATCCTCTGCTGCTCTTAGGATTCTAACCTAGAATCACTCGCTGACGCTCGTGATTCAATTATAGAATCCTTCGCTTACTCGGGATTCAAAATCAACACTCGCAACAAAAAACAACTTTGCTCTCTTGCTGCACAAATAACTATTTTTTCTCAAAAATGTCCGTAAAAGTTGACATTATTCTTTACATATCAGAAGGTGAAGTGCATAGTTTATGGTCAGCGAAAAATTAAAAAGTTGCAGGCGCGCTAGCTCGACAATATTTTAAAGTTAAAAAGGCCATGGAAATGTTGGCACAAGTCGTATATAGCCAAGTCTAATGGCCGGTATCAGATATTTTGTTGGAACTCCGGACTTTTTCTATTGGGTCTGAAATAGCTTGTGGTGTTTTCGGTGGAAAAATACACCTGCAGTTTATTTATATTGGAATAAAATTAAATGTTATAATATATTTTGAGAAAAAGTTTATTCTATTTCAGAATTATTCACCATTTTTGAGAAAAGCTTTATATTAGTCTCGGCTGGAATAGCAATTGCTGGCTTCGTATTAGTTAATCAGGGTACAACGGTAGATAGAAATGCCCACATAAATGAGGAGTTTCTATTGGTTCATGAAAAGCACATTTCGCGTAACACATCTCTGGTGGAATGCAGCCTAAGTGTTATACTCACAGTGAGCGTGCGATCATTATAGTGTTTCCCCTGCTGGGCAGCGAGTTCCGCATGCGCGCGCAGCTTGTACGCGACGACCAACTCCGGCACCGTCGGGTTCAGCTCCTTGCTGACGATCTCGCCGAATTGCTGCGGGGAAACACAAAGTCGTCAACATACCACCAAACTCTCTCACAAGAGAACATTTTTCTTTTACAGAAAAACAATGTAACATTTTACAATAATGCAACTAGCAAAACCATGAATTCACTCACTTAACGATAAGTAGGTATTAAGTAGATTATTAATGAATCCATACTAATATTATAAATGCGAAAGTGTGTTTGTAATGTTTGTCCGTCTTTCACGTCGAAACGGAGCGACGGATCGACGTGATTTTTGGCACAGAGATAGTTTATGGCCCAGAGAGTGATATAGGCTCCTTTTTATCCCGGAAAAATGCGCAACGTGACATATAGCGATACAGCTAAAAAAGATAAGCTTTATCGCTGAAAAAAGCCTCATCAAGTTCGGCTAAAACATTGCTTTTTTTTCATTCACTCCAATTTCTTTTATTTGTACTACTGCCACGACTGCTACTAAATGAGACCAAGACCAAGATCATTCCTGCAAGCAGCCATCTTGACGCTACTTTCTCGAGTCGCGGGAAATTCAAAATCACATTCAAAGTGACCCGTGACCAGATTTATCGCTGCAATCGAGCGACGAGCCACTGCATGTGGCCGCACCGCCGCACCTTAAATGTCAAAATCCTGCTGTCGTTACACGACGTGGAACTCTGGTGGAACTAGTTACTTATAGCACCCTGGACCATACTCACAGCGAAATGCGCCTCCAGCGCTTGCGACTCGTCGCTTTCGAAGCCCGAGACCAGCAGAGCCCTCGGCCGGTGATCCACGCTCTGGTTGACGAACTGCGGCGCGCGCGTGAAACGGTTCGACGTGCTGAAGCGGCCGCCCCTGCAACAAACATGGCGTAGGTTAGGTTAGGCTATTAAATATCAAAATCAAATCTGTATTGTGCGTTTCTACGAGTAACAGATGAATGCGTCAATTTATTGAATCAGGCGTTACTTTGCGGACGCGTTCCGAACTCAACCAGAGCTCATCTTCAAAGCAACACAAAAAAACAGCCAAGAGCGTGTCGGACACGTCCGAAATAGCCATTACGAAAAAAATAAGTCATATTTTTCTAAGGATTTCGTATTTTGTACGAAATCTTCCAAGTTTAGGTATATTTTATACCTTATCCTGATTTTTTTTTTAAATTTTCTATCCACCGGTAGATTTTAGAGGGGGGGGGCGCCCGATTTAACGAAATTTTTTTAACTTTCTTTCTGGCCAGTTTTAATTACTTATTTACCTCTTTTTTCAAAATTCTAAATTTAGCATTTACACGCTTCTATACTTTTGGCATACCTATTACTATAGACTCGATATATGTTTTTAGTTTAATTTTTGTTGTAAACATTAGGTTTTATTTTAAACAAACATATAGTCGACCATGTGCAAAAATAGTGTTACTCAATAAATTGTTTATTCTTTTCGGCAAATCTTTTATTTACAAATTAATTCGTAATTTTTGTAGTGCGTCTTTCTTTTTTTTTGTGCTACAATACATACACTCGAAAAGCCCCCAATTGGGCAATCGGGTAAAAACAGCCAAATACTGTAATGTAGGCCAATTTTTAGCCACCTTTTCTATGCGTTAAAATGTTCGATGTATTTTTTTTTAATTTATTTAACTTAAAACAATTAAACATGCATTACATTTAGTGTTACTCGCCAAACTGTAACGTTTATTGGCGAGAAGCCAATATGTTCTGTTCTGAGATCTTTAATTTGTATTTATTACTAACTTACCTATGCCAACTGAAAAGTAATATTAAATTTAACTAATCGAAAAATCAGACTAACGTTAAATAAAACAGTCGGGACCCATTCAAGATCAGCAGGGCTACTACGAAACTCGAAGTTCGTGTCGTGCGGTCCCTCTGACACTTATACTATTTGATACGAGAGCGAGAGGGACGGTACGATACGAACATCGAGTTTCGAGTTTCGTAGTAGCCCTGCTGATTGTTTAATTCCATACATTTTTGATGTTCCTGTGAAAATGCTAGCGTAGAAGTGCTAATATTAGTTTTATTTTGATACCCATACAAAAAACCAGCCAAGTGCGAGTCGGGCTCGCGCACCGAGGGCTACGTACAAATTAGTAGGTATTTATGAATATCCAGTGTTAGCAGAGCTCCTCTCATAAGCAAAATGTAGGCAGTGTGGGGTCATTTTTGATGGTTTATTGACATAGACAACATAAAAATAAAACATAATTTTCTTATTGATTGTGCTATAAGAGGTACCCCAAAAGTACCTAAAATTCCTCTATAAATTATGTTGGGTTTTTGATAAAAAAAAAAAAATATTTTTTAATGACTATCATTTGAATGCGCTGACTTAGAAGTTTGATTTTTTCACAGCTTCAAGGGACTGTAGACCTGAGTATATGGTTTTAATTTCAACTCTATACCTCCACGCGTTCCCGAGATAAAGGGTCTTGACAGAAAGACGGACAGACAACAAAGTGATCCTATAAGGGTTCCGTATTTTGCAGTTGAGGTACGGAACCCTAAAAAATAAATAATCCCCCTCCACATTTTAATACGCAGACGCTTTGTTAAAATGTATACCCTATGTCACTTCGTCATTTTTGACTAATGTAATGACATGCATACCTACATATGCTCGGAAAATACAATCACAAATACAAATTACGTACAAAACTATGCTCGTCTCACCTGAGTTTTCTCTTCACAATACGATAGCTTGGAAAATAATTACACAGGTTATTTTACAGAAATACAATTTCAACATGTTGCTTTTACAATAGACAATAGCTTAGGTATAGTCACCTGCATTAATATCTGCCACAGCGGGGCATGCAAAAATATCTGACACGTCCTATCGGCCCTTGAAATAGAGGCGTATCAGATATTTATACACGCTTGTTGTGTCAGATATTGAGTCAGTTTTAAATTAATAGTAATTTAATTCCTTCAGTTCATTCATCATCACGGTGGAGCAAAACATACTCTTTATTGTACCATCAGCCAAATAACTGGTCTATCAATGTTTAAACAAGTTCCTATCCAATGAATATGCCGCTAAAGTCGAACTTTTAAGTGACAGACACGTCTATTATTGGCATTATTGTTTTATGACGTGCAAACGATTATCAACTTTAGGTTGGTAGACCACATATTTGGCTGATGGTACAAAAAAAGGAAACACTAAAAGGTTACAAAAAAAAGTGCCAACTATAAGGACGGATGACCTGGTTAAAGCCGCGGGTTCACAGTGGATGCAGGCCGCTACCAACCGAAGCAACTGGAGGTATATGGGGGAGTCCAACAGTGGACATCTTACCGCTGATATGATGATGTGATTTATGTACTACCTTGAGTGCGGTCTCCTCATAGCAGGATGCACCGGGAACTGCATCGCCATCTGTCTGCGGAGTTCGGAGATCCTCTTCGCTAGCTCCGTCACGTCCTGCCCCTCCTGTGGCGTAAAATAACATTTTAATCATTATCGTTTTTTACAAGCTTTTATTTAACTTGCAATTTATGTATATATGTGTGGGTCAAATATTGCAAGTTGGATTTGACCCACTACCATTGGTCGGATTGACTTATTGATATTTTGGCATACTTATGTAAATCTATCTGTCCTTGACAATGGAGTAATCTGCAAGTGACACCCTGGTGATCTAGCCAGGATCGTCTCCGCAGGACGGAACTCCTCAACGGTTAATGGCATTGACTTGAAATTTAGAAAGGAAATGGAGTTTGGATGACAGTGCAAATACAGTCAGCAAAAAAAGCTTGTATCAAAATTTTAACAAAAACTTATTAGCCTGATATTATCACGGGATCGCAACGAGTTTGGAGAGCTATGTTCGCGGTTTTTTTGCGCGATAGAATCCGGAATACGGAAATTCGCCGAAGAACTAAAGTCAACGACACAGTTCGAAGAATGCAAGCTGAAGTGACAATGGGCGGCAAATCGCTCGAAGAACAATTGGGAAAGAAAGGTCCTCGAGTGGAAACCACGAACCGGAAGACGATGCGTTGGCAGGCCTCCCACTAAGTGGACTGACATCAAGAGCGGGTAACCAGTGCATTGTAGCGATCTAAGGCTGCTTCTAATAGCAGTTATACCTGTATAATTTTAGTTTTGGACGAGGCATTTTAGCAGTCAGATGGATTTCAGGTCTTTTATTTTTATTGTCTTTTAGTTCGACAAAGTGAAGTGTTCTGTTTGACAAACCTGTGAGGACAGAGGACAGGTAAATGAAGCGTATCTATTGGTTCATGACAAACATATTCGTCGCGACACAGCCTCCCACACCTCTGGTCTAAATGCAGCCACATGTTTAATTTGTTACCTGTTGTTTGGTGAACATGTCTAGTTCAGCGTCCAGGATCTCCTTCTGCGCTTCTTCTCTAGTTTTTGGTCTCTTCGCGTTCGCCTACAGACAAACATACATGTTACAAAGTAACTGTTTTACATAAGCATGCGTCTGTAGACGTGATATTTGTATGCAGACATCGTAATTCAGCGGGCGAAACGTATCTTTTGACATAGTATATACATACTAGCTTTTGCCCGCGGCTTTGTTCGCGTGGAATTCGGTTATCGCGCGCTGTTCCCTCGGGAACTGTGCATTTTTCCGGGATAAAAAGTAGCCTATGTCACTCTGGCCCAAAAACTATCTCTATGCCAGAAATCACGACGATCCATCGCTCCGTTTCGACGTGAAAGACGGACAAACACACACACTTTCGCTTTTATAATATTAGTATGGATATCTGACTAGTGATTTCATATACTTTTTTTTCAACTGTGTATTTTTTCAAGTATAACTTAGGAGACTACGAAAAAGTTTTAACAAAGCAATTTTAAATGATCGCTAAGCGAAGAACGAGAGAGAACGAAGAAAGAGGAGAGAGAGAGAGACGACGAAAAACATTTAGCTACTATTTTGTTTAATTTTTATACTTTCGATTAATTTACGTATATTTTTTTTATATAAAAGTAGGCTAGCTTTTGACTACAATCACGTTTGATGGCATCGACATCTAAACCTGGATTTTTAATCCCACGGGAAAAATGTAAACAAAGTCTCGTCATTGTCAAAGTGACATTTCACGGGATTTGAAGGTTTGGGCCCGCTAGAAATATTATTTAAAGTTCTGTTGTTGCCATATTTTTTTCTATTTTCGATAAAAGAGCCGTTTTTACAGGAACAAATTAACTACAATTAAAATATAACAACAATGTCGACAGTAAAAAAATGACAGAACAAGAGTCACTGGAAAACGATTATGAATTCTGTCTCGAATGTTAGTGCATTGAGTGACGTCTCGCGTCAAGCGGCCCACAGCTTAAAAACCCGGGTGTAATACCAGGACAATAAATAAATTATGCATACGAAAACAGTACTCTCTTTGTAAATTAATATATCAAAGCGTAGTAAATGCCAAAGTATTTAAATTTTCATCAGTAAATTAAAATATTTATCTTCATTAAGAAATACAGTTTTTTTAATGGGAAGTCGATTTCTGGCAAATGTGGAAAGAATAAAATATCTTGAATTCTGCAAATTTTTTTGATAACGGCAACACCTTTGTTTACATTTTTTCTATGGGATTAAAAATCCGGGTTTATATATACAGACGGCATGTCTTTTACATTAAAACGGCGCACAAAATATGTTCAGAGAAAGAAAGAAGACAAATTTTATTTCCTAATACGGGAGACACACAAATACAATAAAATTTATACAATTAAAGGCTGACCATAATTATAAAAAACCTCGCCATATTGCGGAAAACCAATAGAATATAACTAATTTCTTGCACTGGTAACACTAAATTCAAATGTCATCTGTCCATTGCTGTCAAAGTTTAACGTTGTTTGCGCGGCTCAGGATGACTTCGTCCACAGTCCAATTTCGTCACCTTCTTAAATCGTCCACACTGCCATGTCGTCAGCCTACAATTCCTAAATCGTCACCTTCCTAACTCGTCCACTATATGATATCGTCCATATCCCATTTTGTCTACATTCCTATTTCGACCACAGTGTCAACTCACCCACTTTATTTTATAGACCACAGTACTACTTGGTCAGCAGTGCCAACTCGTCCACGTTTAGCAGACGTTGTCTCACAGATATGGTCAATTTAAAAGCGTTTAAATATCAAAATATCCCGAGAATAATTTGCAAAAAAAACCGCTTTTCAATAATCATTTATATTAGTCAGGATAATGAACGGTGCAATAATGTTGACGAGTTGGCACTGTGGTCTAAATTGGAATGTTGACGTGTTAGCACTGTAGTCGAAATAAGACTGTTGACGAGTTGGTATGGTACTGTGGCCCACGTAAGAAAGCGGACAAGATAGGAAAGTGACGATGTGGGAATGTTGGTGAATAAGAATAGTAGACTGTATGAGAATGAGGACGATTTAAGAAGGTGACAAAATGGGACTGTGGACGAAGTAGTATTTTAAAGTGTTATTTTGTGTTTTTGTACTTTAATATGCCGAAGATTATCCATAGCCTTCGAAGGAAAATAATTCACAACGTATAAAAGTATTTGTCACTGAAAAAGTCTGAGGGATTAGAAAATATAAAAAAATATATAAAAAAATCCTTTAAACAAGATCACCGACGTTCTCAATATGACTGAGGTAGGTACCGTATAGCAAGTGTAAAGAATGTTGCAATATAAAACGTAGAAGTGCTGCCCTCGCGTCAGGTTTTTTTATTCCCGGTCAGCCTTTACACACAAATAAACCAAAAGAAAAATACATGATAACACACATAAAAATAATTTTGTGTGTGTTCTCGCAAAAGCGAAATGGCGCGGCGCGGTTTGGTGAACGTTTCACTATAGTTTGTTGACCTACGTAACAGGGGTTGTGTCAAAGTAATATTGGTGATTGATGCGCCGCGCGTTTTGTTACAAAAAGCCTATTCTAAAAAAAAAATTCGTGAATTTTCTGCTGATTTTTACTTACGTTTCGTTTTATTTATATACATACAAAGCTTTAAGCTCATAGCTATATACAAATATATTAAACCACGCACAAACAACATTACCAATGATATTAATGAATACCAGCGACCATACAATGTGAATGATGAGATTTTTAATTACGTCATACTTTTTACTATACGTGAATAGGGTACTTGACTCTCAATTTGTTTTTAATATTTGTATTTTTTTTGCATATACATGACAGCAAAACATGACATGTACCTTCTTCTGGGCACTGACAGTCTGATAAAAAGAACAAGAACGTTTAAAGTATTTTCCAATTAAATTTTATAATTTCGATTTTTCGTTTTTCTCGCCATCTTGTTTGTCAAAATGGTGAGAAAAATGATAAAAAACAAAATTCTACAAACGATACTCAATCACACATCATAATATTCATCGTAAAGCTCGTGGTAAATTTCAAATGTAATTTCGCACATGAATTTGGAAAAAACTCACAGGTGCAAGCCGGGGTTTGAGCCCACGCACGATCCTCTGCGCGAGAGGCCATAGGTCAAACTACTCGGCCACCACGCGTAACTAGCTATATCTTCATCATTTCTTATGTCATTGACCAATCAAAAAATACATCCAACCCATCCAATCAAACCGTCGGATTAATTAGAATTTTCAGGACACCCCCCGTTTCATCATCCATTAAATTTATCTGACGGATAAATGTGATGCCGTCTCTGTTTGTTTTGTTCGAATAGACGGAGACGGCATCACATTTATCCGTCAAATAAAATTAATCAATGGATGGTGAAACAGCCTCTAACAATAGCTTATCGAGTCAAGTACTCTTCTAACTTCTACAAACGTATTATTTACATACAAATGTTTCTGCGTTAAATGGAAATGAATGATAACTTCTACTGAACAAGGTCGTGTTGCACGCATGCGATGCGCAATACAGTATGATGATTGTCGAATGATTACATCATACTCGTGTACTAGAAAATATGACATTAGTCGAGAAAAAAAAACTACAGCATCAAATTGCTCAAAATAATTCTAGGATATTAATGTTTATTATAGATACCTATGGAAATATTTCTAATTAACTAAGTCAAAGTTGATTTTATTTCTTTTTAAGACGTTTCATGTAACCAAAATAGGGCATTTTTTAATTATTAAAAAAGAAAGTTTATTATTTTTATAGTAAAGAAAACACATGCCACACAACAAATGATATACGAAGAAGCAAAACAAGGTTATTTTAACAAAAAAAAAACATTTAAATAAAATGTCAAACACCCTAATTTTTTTCATCTCGTTAAAAGTTTTTTTTTTCTTACACGTTTTTTAACACTTCACCATAGGAAAAAAATCTCCGAATGAAATATGATTGTTTTTTTCACAATGCATTTATCAGATCCCATACAGCATTGCACGACGCATGCGTACATTATCGTCGAAAAGTATGTAACACTGGACGGACAGACTGTTTTTGGACGTTTCGATATACATAAATAAAGTTAATTTATCGCTCAGTAGTCAGGAGCGAGCGTTCGTGAGGATGGGCCCCGTTTTAATCCGAAACAAGTCAGGAAATATTATATAAGCGCTATTACTACTAAGTGTGCACCATGACATGACATCTATTCAATTGCCAATATGTGCGTGTGTGCAATAACCAAGTAACGTAATGATCAAAAAATTAGATTGTACAAGTGTAAAAAACTCTCCATTTTACCCGAGTCGCTTATATCCACCCTTGACATTCAAGTCGAGGGTAAAATGGATTTCATGATCAAGTTACACTATGCTTTTCTTTTTATTTGTTTCAGAAATTTGATCATATCACTGATTTTTTCTAGGTAAATGACAAAATGGATTCGTTACTTTAACATTCTGTGCGATTTGGTCATATGCCTGTCATTAAAGCATAGTGATTTGTTCAAATCTCTGATTTGGCCATTTTTCCCTACAACATACAAAAACTAAAGTGCCCTCGTGCTAACGCCTCGTTGTCCATGTTCATTAAAGTCTTTGCCGTTGTGAAACTTTGGGGTATGCGTGCACAAGCAACTTTTGTCTCTCACATCACGTCCATGGGGTGGTATGGAAGTGCGCACACGTAGCAGCGCGACTACCCATAGACTTGATGTGAGAGACAAAAAAGTCTCGGAGACAAAAGTTGCTCGTGCGCCCATACCCTTAGCTAGAGCATCAAACTCTATGACAACTTCTACAACCCATCTATTCGTCTTTGGCTACGCAACCCGTCCAGTGCCATACAAATCGGCAGCGACCGATACCTGGGCCAGTTGCAGTCTCGACATGGAACGCGCGACCGTCTCTTCCTGTCATAAATCACGTATTTTAATACATCGTTATTTGTTACAGTTGCGAGTTTTGTCACATTGACATTCATTACGGTATTTGACAACTTGAATTTAGAAATACGGATAAAGTTTAAAGAAAAAAAAAAAAAAAACAGTGATTTTTGAAAATCTACAACGCTTTTCTCATTCCGCAGGTATGGTGCTTCTTGTATGTGAAGTCACATACAAGTATTTTTCTTTCTCTTTTTCTATCTAATTTTGAATTTCAAACTTTTTTTATTTTTTATTTGACTGCATGGCAAACGAGCAAGTGGGTCTCCTGACGGTAAGAGATCACCACCGCCCATAAACACCTCCAACACCAGGGGTATTGCAGATGCGATGCCAACCTAGAGACCTAAGATGGGATACCTCAAGTGCCAGTAATTTCACCGGCTGTCTTACTCTACACGCCGAAACACAACAGTGCAAGCACTGCTGCTTCACGGCAGGATTAGCGAGCAAGATGGTGGTAGCAATCCGGGCGGGCCTTGCACAAGGTCCTACCACCTGCAAACCTTCACTAACTTTGTTTTAAGTTAATGTAGCTTAAAAAATATTTTTCTATTCATTGTCAGAAAAAAGTCAAATACCGTATTGAAATGATTTTAATTTACAAATATGATTCAATAATAATTAATAATAAACCATTTTGTTTAATCAACAAAAGAAAAAATACATGTCCAATTAACTGACGGCCTAGTTAAAATTGGTTAGGACACTTCATTCCGATGTCTGCCTCATTCATTCAGAGTTTCAGTTTCGTAGCACTTTTGACTTGTCATAGTGAATTCTCACTTATCGTCTCTACCTAATGGTATCGATATGTCAGACTTTAACCTCTTCACCGCCACAAAACAAACGAAGTGACGTGCTCTGTACGCCAGAAAAACCAGCGACAAATCAACTTGATTTCTAATTCCATTGCGGAATGATCAATTTAGAGTTAAATGTTGGTCATTTATAGATGACCATGGCGTGTGGGGCATTCCATTGGCTGCCACGTCTAGATGACTAGGAATCGTAAAATAATTATCGTAATTTCTTTTATAGTTATTTATTGAGAATTTGGGCATGAAATCGAAAATACACTGAACTGAAATTATTAAATTGGAAATTGTTAACCATTCATTGTTTCCACTGCATGTCTATTTCACATTTTCAACTTCTCTAAAGTTAACTGAAAGACTTCGCTCTTTAAAACAAAATTTAAAGAAGTTCATGATTTAAACCGCGTCGTTACATTTACAATGTAGTTCAAAAAATCGTACAATAATAAAAAAAAGGTGGAATCATGTCTGCATACTGCCAAATTAAGGGTTAATACGTTGTGTATCCATATATCGTCACTGTTGTAAAAAAAAAACTCGTACCTCAGAATAGATAATTTTTCTGAGTGAACCTTATGAACATCATGTCAAGGTTCAATTTTGTCGACATATTAATTTTAGATACGAGATTTTTTCGTATATCGATATGTATATCGGAAGTCGATACGTGAGAGAGAAGTCACTATGACAGGTCTAAAGTGCCACCAAACTAATTACAACAAGCAACAAGCGGCACCCACCTGCATCTGCTTCAACTGGCGCGTGTACGCCACCAGTTCTTTCCTCAGTTTCTCGATGCCTTCCTGCGCCGAGTTGATCGCCTCCATGAGTGCGACCTTTTGGGCGCCTGTGACGTTGCCTGTAAGAAAGCTTCAGTAAGCACGCTTTTGTCGAAGACAAAATATACTCAGCGGCACAAAATTTGGCACACTCTCCATACAAAATTACCTATAACTGCATACATTTGAGGGCCAGATTTTTTGCCGCTGAGTATATCTTTATTCAATTTAGGCTATATCAAGCACGGAACACAGGTTAAGGACCTTATGTATGACTATGAGTGAAGACCAAAAAATTGCACACAAACATTGTGACACGAAAATTAATAGTAATTTTAACTATGTACCTGCATTAAGGTGTGCCACTTTTTGATCTTCACCCTCACACACTTGCCGAGTTACAAGTGTGTTTTCACAAACATCAGTCGCGCCGAACTCGTTACGTGATCGCCTTCATACAAAATACACTCGCAAGTGAGATACGGCCCTAATAGCTTCGGAAAAACCTCTTTTGAGAAGAATCCGGCAAGAAACTCAACGAGGTATATTTTTTACAATTGTCTAGCAGCTTTGTACTTGGCATGGTTTTAGTCGTATAAGAAGACGAACCTTGGAGTAATTGCATAGTCGGATCAATCATCTCAAATGTAGCTTGTCGCCATGGCAAAGTCTCCTGAGTTACTTATTAAACGAACGATAATGGTGTACTAATCCACCAAAAGTGAGGAGTTGTGACAGTTTACAGGCAATTTATTGCGACCAAAAATGTTCCCCGTTCCAAGACAATCGTATCGTCTACATAGACGCACGCATTTCAGCCAAGGTACGGAGGTACTGTAATATAGCACACTTATGACTCAAGCGTCGCGCATCGAAAGCGCAACGGATCTAAGGAGCGTGCGAATTGTACCAGAGTACCTCTAAATTGGTACCTGTATTGCATCAGTACATTTAGTACCCCAGGTACCAACTTTTTATCCTCTACACATTTCTGGGTAACATTTGTGTTACTACCAAACCTTTTGAGACACATTCATCCCATTTTCAATTTAGAATAAATACAAAACTGTTCAGTTTATTATTTTAGGTGGGGTTCGAACCCACGACCATTGGTTTTATAGTCAAATGGGGAAACCACAGGACCAACTGAACAGTCAGATAAGCGCTCTAATATTGCCATAACTATCATCGTGAGTCAGACAACCGGTGAATGCAAGTGGCGAGTTGTCGTTTTAAAAGGGGAGACCTTTGTACAGCAGCGGCATGATGAATTTGTTATTTATTTTATTTATGTAGTTTTAAATATTACTTGATTATATGTAGGTTAGTCTGTAAGGTATTTATTGTATGGGCCAAGTTGCCCAAAATAAATGGATTTGTTATTATTACTAGAGTTTATCCTCGGCTTCGCACTCTTAGACTATTCGATCTAGTGGAAGGTTACAATTGAAATTCCGGGATTTTACAAAATTCCCCTTGGAAATCCCAAAATTTATATCGTAATTGAGGTTGTGTTAAGAACTGTACAAAATTTCATTACTCTAAACTTAGTGGTTGAAATTTCGAGATTTTATTCCTATCCTGTGGGAATATCGGGTTAAAAGTAGCATGTGTTATTCCAGACGTACAGCTATCTACATATCATATTTTATCCGTCCAGCCATAATTGAGTTAAGTACTAGTAGATACTCATGGACCTAGTCTTTGGATCTAGTCATTTTGTGGACGCGTACTCGAAAGACTGTCCGCGTTTTGCCTAGTGCGTCTCACCGCTACTCTCGCATAGGCCTAGTTGGCCACCTAAGACGTTGTGCACAGGCAATAGGTACGCTAGTATTCGTCTGGAGCAGACCCTTAGACCTTAATGAATGCACAGCAGCACGTACCTCCCTCCAGCCTCTGTATTAGCAACACCTGCTGCTGTAACTGTGTTTCGAGAAGCGCCTGCGCGCGTTTATGCATTTCCATGACCTGTTTGCTCTTTTCTAACGGTTTGGGGGCTTCCTTTTTGTTCTCTGTGCCGTTTGCGGCGAACTCTTTAGCCTGTGGAAAAAAGATTGTGTTAAATACTGCATTTATTTGCTAAAAAAATAATTATAAACGTGTGTATAGTCGACCAAGAAAATGGTTTACCATCCTAAGGTTTAATATCATTTGTAGAGCTTAATACGTCATGCCTATTTTCACTCATAAGTCAATATGACAATCAGCTCTAATGTTTTATTTCTGATGTAGGAACATGATTGATTATGCTTTAAATACCCTATTCTTTTTTTACAGCTTTACCTTTTCGGCAGCCAGCGCCAGCTTCGTGTCAGCCGTGGCCTTGATGTTTTCCCTGTTGATGAGCACCTTGTTGTGCGACGTCGGTTGTTGGCTGTTGGTCAGCTTCTGTTGGCCGGACGGTGCCATGTTTTCTTGCTTGTTCTGTGGAAAAAAAAATCAATTTAAAAATAGGGGGTAGTTTTGATAATAAACTCGTAGATGGTTCGAAACGTGTTAGCATTTTAAGGTAGTATAAGGACAGATTAGATTAGATTAGATTTATTTATTACCTTTTGAAAAAATACATTATAAGCACATGTCAGTTAATTACAAGAAATTCACAAAAGGATCGTCAAATGTATACAAAATAAATAAATCTTATTAAGTATAATAAATAGTCAGCGAGAATAAAATAAATAAATTTAAAATGTCAAATTAGAATTAAATTCAATAATAATAATTAAAAGCAAAACAAGAATATTCTTAAATCTAAGTCAAATTTATGCAATAGGAACCAAACGAACAATCAAATAATTAAAATGTCAAAATACAATAAAATTAAATATGAAATTAAAATTCAGTTCACAAAACTGGAAAAATGATATCAAAACAAAAACAAGAGTACAAAACAAGGTAAGTACATAAAAACAAAATGAAATGCATATATTATGATGTCAACATAAAATCTCACTGTATTCTTTTAAAGAGTACAATGACTTGTCTAAAAGAAGTTTTTTTAGTGTGCGTCCAAATGTCTCATCCGAACATTCATTTTTTATGTCCGCGGGTAGGCGTTCATAAAGCCTAGGGCCCAAGACGCGCGGGTTTTTATCAAGCAGCGCCAACCGCCGCGGCACTGCTTGCAGTAGCCCGGTCTGGCGGGTTATTCTGCCTGGGATATTGACACGTTTAAACGAATTAATATTTTGGCGTGTAAACATAATAATATCGTAAACGTACTGCGAATAATGCGTCAATATCCCAAATTTCTTAAATTTGTCCTGCAAGAGTCCCTAGGCCTTAATCCTGCCATCGTGCGCAGAGCTCGCTTCTGGATTTTAAACACTCTGTCAGAGTTTGTCGAATTTCCCCACAAGATGATGCCGTACGACAAGAGTGTATGAAAATGAGCATGATACATTTGGATTAAGGCTTTCCCGGACATAAGAGGCCTAAGTTTTCGTAAGGCAAAGACGATACTGCACAATTTTTCACAAAGCTTGTCCACATGCTCTTTCCATGTTAATCCAGCGTCAATTTCAAATCCCAGAAACCTGCTCGTACTGCACAGCGGCAGTGGACTTTGAACATGAGAAGTCTCAACATGGTCCTGGTCTTAAACAGCACCACGTGGACTTTGTGACGTTCATAATGCCCATTTGCCGCAAACCACTCCCTCAGCTGATTGCACACGTCACTCATCCTTTCCTCGAGCTGCATATAACTACTAGCTCTCACTACTACCGTTGTGTCATCCGCAAACAACACCACTAGACCATCAGCAACAGAGGCAACGAGATCATTAATAAAGAGCAGAAAAAAGAGTGTTTCCCAAGGCGGACCCTTAGAGTAGTCTTACCTCTGGATTGTGCCAGAAAACCTTGATGAATCGGTTATTTAGAACAGCTTCCGTGCTCTTGTAGGCCACGTTCGCTTCGGTGTGATTCGAGAAGGTGATCAGGGCTCCTTCTGGATCCCCCTCGAAGCACACCTGCGTAAACAAAACCATCATTACACAGCATAACAACATGTGGTTTGAATAGAGAAAAGGATATCATGTTAGTTTGGACATGTGGAGAGGATGGATATAGGATTAAGAAAGATATATACAAATGGGTCAATAGGGAGAAATCAGAAACTATGAGAGGTAGCGAAATCTGTTCTTAGGAACCATGGCTTCGATTTTAGATTTAACAAAATGGCATTAATTTTTTTTGGTTTAACTCTCATACATAATCGGGAATCGAACCTGGTCATAATTTCTGTAAACTATATTTATAAATTCTGCACATTTTTTCGTTGTTATTTTTGATTGTGTGGATCATAAGTGAAAAAAAAAACACATTTTACAAGCTTTCATTTAACTAGCAATGTGTGTATGTATGTATGTATAATTTAAGTGTGTATGTACGGATCAAATCTTGCAAGTAAAATTTGACGCTCTTCCAGTAGTCGGACTGACTTCAAATTTGGCATACCCCGCCATATTCCAGGCCACGCGAATTGAGATGTGCCACCACAAAATAAATCATATTTTTATATTGTTTACCTATGAGAGATTAATTTAAAATGAATAAAAAAAATATGAATTCAAATGACCACCATAATTGTATATTAAGTAAGGTCGAATATGTGTGTACATTTATGTGGTTGCTATATGCACTATGCCTGGAAAAGGGTTAAATATAGGTAGTGCCACGAGAGTTGAAGTGAATGATTACACACACAGCTACAAAATGTCGTGTAATGAAAGCAGGATTATGGTATTTACTCATTCATTTCATTTATTCTCCTTTTTTAGTAGCTCTGTGTGTAATCATACACTTCAACTCTCGTGGCACTATCTATATTATAGATTGACGATTTTACTGAAAGGAGACATTTTGTTTTTAGAAGCAATTTTAAATAATCGCCTGTCTGAACCGGGAATCGAACCCGCCAAAAAAACACCAGTAATTTTACGACACCGATCGAAAGGCTCAATCGGAAGAATTAGTTTTCCTAGCAACATAGCATCTTAAATAAACGAAAGACGATGAAATTTTACACTCATAATTTCAGGAAAATGAATACTTATCTTTTCTTTGACTTTGGTTTGCTTCTAAATACTGATTTTATAATTTTAAAATATTACTAATAAAACTGTTAGGTACCTGTATGTTGACGATTTTGCCGAATTTCCCGAAGTGGTTATTTAAATGCGTTATGTCATTCAAGCCTCGCGGCACTTTCTTCACTTCTAAGGAACAGTTGCCGCCCCCCGAGCTCGGCGGGGGACGGGGAGGGCCGGCTGGAAAACATATAGTTTATTTTAAACTGATCATCAGCATTAGCACCATCATCGGTAATCAAAAATAGTCTCCGATTGAAATTTCGGTTTCGACTAGTTTCGGAAATCAAATGCTTATAAAAACGTCCCTTGGAATATCTTTTGCTTATTGCAAATCTGGCATAGTTCACTATGTAGTAGGTAATATGTACTATAAATAAAAAATAAAAAAAACCATTATGCCTAAGGCGCAAGGGGTGTGAGCGGTAGGTAAGTGAGGAATTACGAACGAGATTCTATTAGAAGCCCGAAGTCGAAGACTGAGGGCTTTAATGAGTAGATGTTCGTAATTCCAGTACCGCCCGTGCGACATACAATGTTTTTCATCACATTTGCGAGTAAAATTGTACATTGTATTTTATGTTTACAAAAATGGCCGATAACTTAGACTGTGCTCTCGGGCAGGTCCCCCGCAGCGTGCGCCGGCAGTGCTCGTCGTTCATGTCGCGCGCAGCAGTATTAGTACGCGCAATGACTCATGCGACCGACCACGGGTTTCATGACAAGAACAAAAGGTCGAGGGTTGTATTTGGGGCGTTGCAACTAAAGTAACCTGCATGTTACGACACTGTTTACGAGCAAGTTCGAGCTACAAACACATAGACATGTCGTACGGATACGTTTACAACTATAATTATCGAATGTGGAGCGGCGGGCCATCGTGAGTCAAGAGTGGCTACTACGAAATTGGAAAATCGAAGTTCGTGTCATACCGTCCCTCTCACTCTCGTATAAATAATATAAGCATAAGCGGGACGACAAGATACGAAGTTCGAATTTTTCACTTCGTTCGTTCAGATCAGGGCCCTGTTTCTCGAGGCATAAAGTCTAATATAAGTGTTTTGCCTCATATTAAAAATGCTTCGAGGAACTGGGGCCTGTAGCGGTTAGCGGGTGTTGTCACTTACAGCGTCCGAGGCGATTGTAGTCGAAGTTCTTTTTGGGCGGCGCGGGAGGCCGAGGAGCGCCCATGTTCGGCGCCGCTCCGGTAGGTGGCGCTGCCTCGTGGATCCTGAGTACAACAATAAGAATATGCTTTATCGCTACAAACATTAATATAAAAGTCACTCAGAGGGCTATGGAGAGGTCTATGCTCGGAATTTCTCTGCGGGATAGAATCAGAAATGATGATATCCGCAGTAGAACTAAGGTTACCGACATAGCCCGAAGTGAAGTGGCAGTGGGCGGGACACCTTGGTCGCAGGACTAATGGCCGATGGGGTCAGAAGGTTCTCGAATGGCGTCCGTGGACCGGGAGACGAGCTGTCGGTAGGCCTCCAACAAGATGAAGCGACGACCTGGTTAAGATCGCGGGATCGCGGTGGATGCGAAAAGCACAAGACCGGTCTGAGTGGAGAGCCTTGGGGGAGGCCTATGTCCAGCAGTGGACGTCTTTCGGCTGACATAATGATTAATATAAAAAGAACAATATCAAGGATACTGAACAAAACATTGACAAATTACAGAAAACTAGCGCCGAAGACACCCAATTATTATTGTACGAGAGTGTATGGTCAAGGAAACTGAATCAAATACCAGGGTGGAGCCTTTTCATAACCAATTAAGCTATTATTTCTTTGGAAGGTGTATGTGATGTCGACATGACATTAGTAGCACAAAGTCAGTTTCCTTGACTGTACAGTACGGCGTTCTTGGCACTATACGCAGCTAACTCGTTGCGCCCTTGCGGCGAAAGCGTTGGGGTTTCCCTTTGCTTTCAACTCGCCCACAAATCGTCAAAAGTGTAATAAGGCTCTAAGGTAGAGTTCCGCCGAAGTTTCGGTTTCGGCCAGTTTCGGCCAAAGGTTCGGTTTTGGCCAAAAACAGCCGAACCTTATGGCCGCGCCGAAACTTATATAGCACTGTTTTAGGGTAGTTTAATTTAAAGAAAGAAAGAAAGGAAATACATGATGACAACGTTAAAAAACCAGCCTGCAAGGAGAGGTACTTTTTGAAGTATGTGTTTATCCGTTGCTTGGTATCCATAGTGCAAGCCTTGCTCAGTTTGGGACTATGATAATGATTTATGTATTTTACCTTCGGTTTCGGCAAAAAAAAAACCTGTTTCGGTCGGACACTACACTAACGTGACAAATATTGTCCAGCTCACTCACCTGGGTATGGGAATCAGCTCCCTCGGCGGTAGGGGGGGGTGCGGCCGCGGCGGAGGGTAGGGCGGGTAACCGACGCCGCACCATATGTCCGGCGTCAGGGGGTTGTATTCTGACAACAAAAACAAACGTTCACAACGGCACCCAAGAAAAACTGTCAAGTTGCGGAAAGTTACCAAAAAGTTTACGAGTTACTATTAAATATATCCAATTAACTATAGGTATCCCTACAACATTTGAAGAGTTCCCTCGATTTCCTTAAGATCCAATCATCAGATCCTGATTTGGTGCTTATGGGACCTAATTGAAGACATTTCTAGATGAACGCAAAAAAATATTTTCATATCGGTTCATAGATGACGGAGTTCTGAGGTAACAAACATAAAAAAACCTTTTTTGAAGTCGGATAAAAAGAAGGAATCCGGTTTTTTTTTTATTAATATTGTAAGACTTATACCTGGTACAGCAGGCATGGTCAGCACGGAGGTGAGGGCAGCGTCTTCCAAAACGACGGGGTCGGTGCCATGATCCCACTGGCAGAGGTCGCCCCGCATGCAATATCCTTTCTCTGGTGACAAAATACGTATTTGTGGTTCGTTAGAAATTCTCAAAAAAATGTTAATTTGTGCAACAAGAGAGCAAAGTTGTTTTATCTGTACAAGTTGTTCGCTGAGTTTCTAGCCGGAGTTCTGAATCTGTGGTAGATTTATTTGACATTCATAAGTGCTTGTTACGCGTAAATTGAATACATGTTATATATTTTTAAGGAGGTTAGGAAATCATTTTCCAAGACCGAGATCATTCCTTCAAGCAGCCATGTTGACGCTGCTGTTCGACGCGGCGACTTGACTGTCGCGTACAGTCGTATCCATTCCATTGGGAATTTCGGCTGCCTACCACTTCCGCGCGTGCTCGAAGAGCCGGTGCCATGCCTCAGGCCGCTTGCAGACGTCCGTTGTTATCACCGGACCATTTTTTGCCTTGCGGTGTTGTATGGCTTACAATGAACGTGTGTATATGCACTAGGCACTTGTCCGGCAATTTAATTTCGCGGATGCATCGCCGCCCCCTCGGCGCGACGGACACCGGTCCGGCATAAGAAAGGCGGTCATCCATACCAGTGTATGGCACTTGTCCCACCGCCGACGATGAGCGAGAAGCGAGCAGAACGAGTAACTAGAAACGAGTGGGCGAGCAGCGAGAAGCGAGTGTAGTTTTGTCGCTCGGCTGTAAGCGAGTGTTCGCGTGCGACGGGCGATTACTCGTTCCACTCGACTCGCTCGTGCGGGGCGGCCGCCAAGCTGACATCGCTGAGCGAGTATCTATAGCTCAGCGAGTTTTATAGCTCTTGTCGCTGCGACAAAAGATGTAAGAGCGAGTATTTGCGCGACAGTGTGAACAGCCAGCGATCAACTATTAATATATGTGTCTCTTTTACTCATACAGGATCTTATATCTTTTGTTCGTTCTTGAGCGAGAAAATAGTCGATAGCCAATCGTTTTCCTCGCTGGCGGTGAGACAAGTGCCTATTGGTGTATGTAGACGCTACGGACGTATCGGATTCCGCCCGGTAACTCACCATCAAAATCGCGACACCTCCTTTTATAATGTTCGGCGCGCGCGCGGGCGGCGAGCAGAGTGCGAGCGGTCGCGCGACCGCCTCCCGCGACCGCTGGCGCTCCCTGTCGCGGGACACTCTGTCCCGCTCTAGCTCGCGCAGCGGCCGCAGTCGGTCCCGCTCGCGCTCGTGCTCCCTGTGCTGCACGGGGGATCGTGACCTGTGAATAAAAAAAATTTAGGAATAGGTAAAAAAGCCGTGATGCCTAGTGATTTGCCTCAAGCAGAGGATCGTGGGTTCAACCCCGGCTTGCACCACGGTGATTTTTGAAATTCATGTGCGAAATACAGTTCAAATTTACCAAGAGCTTTACGGTGAAGGAAAACATCGTAAGTAAACCTGCACAACTTACAAAGCAATTCAATGGAATGTGTGAAGTTTCCAATCCGCACTGGGCCCGCGTGGAAACTACGGTACAAGCCCAAAAAATCAAAATATCTTTATTTCACAGATATTTATAAGTAAGTAGATGTTCTCAAACATGACATGAAATATTATTTATTTATTATTTATTTCAAGAAACTTACACAGTATAACAGTTAAACACTAAGCACGCGGCAAGACAAACACTGAGAAGAGAGAGATTGAATGACAATCAACAAAACAATTCATAAATTAATGTAAGTAACTACATATAAAACAAAGCAAACGTTTAAACATTTTTTTTTTTTTTTTAAGCAGGTGGACAACGTACATCCATCATCTCACAAAACCTTAAAACATTCATCACATACGCAATTCCATCGACCATCAAACGTCACACTCTGGAGCTAATGCAAGAAGGCCATTAAGAAGGCACTGTGGGCGAACTAAGCGGCGACTGCCTGCGAGCAACGGTACGCGCAGACGGACCGCCAGTAGGGGGTTATTGCGTGCCTAAAACAGAATTGGTCAAAAAGGAACATGTAAGCGCAC